>NC_056746.1:443048302-443248302 GCF_019279795.1 Protopterus annectens | reverse complement strand
TGAAAGTCAGAATTAGCACGTGGACAGAGTTAGTCCCAATGTTACCATTCTGCCTGTGTTTACAGACGCAGGGGTTTGCCCACCTCTGACCAGCTTGATATGTTGGCACTACATAATACAGGGTGAGGGGGTTCCGCTGGTGTTTCCCTTCACATTCGTTATGACTCCTTTATTGTGACCATGTTCATTTATATATATATATATATCTTTCTGTACATACACATACATATACACCTACATACCTATTTACATTTCCCATACTGTTGAATGTCCTCCATGCATCCCTGCTGGCTTTAACTCCCTATATCTGACGGACATTATTCTGGCCATCACATAAATTTAGCGGCCCTTGCATGGCTTGGACCCAGAAACAGACACGCCTTAGTCACCGGTTTGACCACTACACCATCCGTGGTACATTCCGCATGGATGGTAGCTAGGATATATGACTTCACTACAGGTATTCAACAGTACTAGCAACAAATGTGACAGTTGGTTGGTGTACATATGTGTATGGACTTCTCAACCACTCAGGGACTAATTTCAACAGTAACAGGGACAAGGAAAGGACAAATCAGGGACAATCATGGACACTTTTAAAATATTAGTACTATTAACTTGAAAAGTTGACAGAATCAGAGCATATGTATTAATACTTATTTTCTGAAGTAAAAGACGTATATTACCCTTAATTATTGTCATTATTCATTCAGTGTAATTCACCACCTTTCTTCCAAAGGTCACTGGTTTTAGGGGGGATTAAGAGGCTGGCCAGTTATTGTGCAAATGCTCTGACCATTGGTAGGGTTGCCATCTTTTCATATGGCCAGGATGGTATATATTCGGGACACACCAGGTTTTTCAGGGCAACACATACCCACGGTCAGTACAACAGATAGTACTTTTGTTTTATGCCTAAATGCAAGCTTATTGTTGTAGCAGTTTAGCTGCTTCTTCTGTTTCGTTTACTTACTTATTCTGTTTCTTGTAATATGTAGATATTTTACATACGGAAATAACTATTGTATGTGACTATTACATAAGATGTGGGACATAATTATTTCCTACGATCACAGGATATTTTACATTTATAATGGTTTTGGTATGGACACAACTGCTGAGAGGGGGACTCTCCTTCACAATGTGGGACAGGTGGTAACTCTGACCATTGGGCTAGACTTAGCTATTGGCGGCTCGCTAACATGATGCATTTCGCTTCCACTTGGTATAACTATCGACACTACAATAGAATACAGGCATGGGGTTTTAAATGTCATTTGTTTGAGGGATGGGGACTCAATATTCAGCTATGTTAATTTGTGTTTGCTTCTTATTTTTCTGTTCACAAAACTGTCTTGCATGCTTTGCATACGTTTCAGTATCCACGGGCACTGACAGGTGTGATTACTATTAGAGGCAGGCTGTTCTATTCAGCATTTTAGGTTGCATGTAAACAGCCGACATGTCCACGCCTCCGTGCGGCGCTTGGACACGCCCTATGCACTCTCGCACATTTCCTATGCACGTGGATGTGGCAGCAGTGCGCCTTCATCAATATTCATATGGCGCTACTGTGCCATCTCTACGCCGCACAGTCGGCGCAAGCCTAATGCCGTTCTTGCGCCGAGCTTCATGAATCCCAGAATATGAATTTGTTACTATTATGCAAAAAGCCCAGGATTTCTAGACACAAGATATACAAAATGATTAAGAGAGAAATTAGAGGAAAGAAAAGTACTTCCACAAGAAAAACTGTCAGAAGCTTCAAATAAAAATTTGTATTCAGTATATAGATCAAGAAACAATAATCTGTTTGGAGTGCAAAAATATAAACAACAAAACCTAGAGATTTTTGAAAAGTATAAAAAAGAAATACAGACATGGGAAACAGAGAGATTTGATATGGTGCAATATTTATACAAAGGAGAAAGCCAAATTAATCACTATAAAGAAGGCAGCCCCAAAGATATTTGAAAAGAAATACAGGCAAAGGCATCTAGATATAGAAAATTTCACAATAAAGAAAATAATATCACAAAGAGGGAATGTAGAAAAGAAGATTAGTAAAGTACGGATTGCCTGCGAAGTGAAGGATTTGGTGTACAAGGTCTAACACAGGTTACATCACAGCAAGTTGGAGTGAGTCCATAAAGTAAGGAGAAGCAGGAAGATCTTCAGTCATCTGAAGAAGAAATATGGACATGAGAAAGAAAAAGAGATTTAATATGGTGTAATATTTATACAAAGAAGAAAGCAAAACTAACCAATACAAAAAGAGCAGCACCAAAGACATTTGAAGAGAAATACAGGCAGAGGAATCCGGATATGAAAAACTTTACAATACAAAAAATAAAAAGACAAAGAGGAAAAGTAGAAAAGGGATTAGTAATGGAAAAGTTAAAGAAATAGAAACTGGAGGTCATGGAGTACCTGTGGAATGAAAGATTCAGTGTAGAAAATCAAATTCAGAAAGCTTCACAACAGGATAGAACAATGGATATTCAAATTAAGGGAAAACTAGTGGAATGGAAAACAATTGGTCCAATGCCATGTGAAAATATTTTGGAGCCTTCCACAGGAAACCAGTATAAACATTCATTTGAAGCTGTACAGCAAGGGAAGGAACATGAAACTGTGGAAACTCTGGCACGGTCAATGGTGAGGAGTGATAGGCCAGTTAATTCCATATAACAGAGCAATGGATGGCACAGGATGAAACTGAAGAGACTGTGCCACAGGAAGAAGCTATAGAACTTTATATAGAATGCCCCTCAGGAAATTGAAAATATAGAAATGTGCCCTCAGTTTAGACGAAAACGAGCTAAGAGAAGAGTTGCTTGCTTTAATAGAAATAGATAGACATATTAAGATCAATGAAAGAAATAGACTGCAGAAGGTCAGTAAAACCCAAAAAGTTAGAAGTTTGATAAAACAAATGAAGACAGTAAATAGGACTGTCAATAAAAATCCATGCGATATAACAGAAGTAAACAGACTATATTACTATGCAGCTAAAATAATAACTGATAAAATTCTACCACAAGAACACAGGGTAGTGAGGAAAAGGAAGGGGAAAAATCGAATACCATCATCGAAATACTGAATAGTGAAAACTATAAAGCAATTAAGACAAGAAGTGTCACTGTTAGAAGAATATAGAAGAGGGAACAGATCAACAAAAATATTAAGAAAGACAGATGACATAAAAGCAATGCGCAGTATTAGAATAGACCAAGATCTATCATGCACTATCGCAAATAACAAGCTAATAATCTCAGCACAGGCGGAAAAACGTAGAAGATACTCAGATAAATATAAAGGAAAAGTGCAAAATAAGCAATTTATTGATGACCCAAAAAGGTTATACAGAGAATTGGGAAATAAGGTAAAAGGAATTGAAAGACCACCAAAAAAAGAAAAAATAGATACATTTTGGAGAAGTATCCATGAAGAGCTTGTATAATATAACAAAGATGCTAAATGGATAGAAGAAGTAAAAGAAAGAATAAGAAGTTTAAAGGAACAGGATATGAAATGGAATGAAGTAACAACCAGAGAGATTGAAACAATGTTTCATAAATCAAATCAAGTTTGTTTGCACAAGAAATTTACAATTTGAGTGATAAAGAGTTTAGTGATGTGGAAATAGAAGGGCTTAAAAAAGGCTTTTCTTTTTTACCTGCAAAAAAGCAAAAGTTACTGATACCATCTTAGATTTTAAATTATATGTGAGGAAATTAAATTTAAAATATCTGTTTGACGGTTTACCTAATCAAGACACTGGTTATTTGAAAAAGAAAAGGAATGTTAACCCTCCACTAATTAACACCCTGAGCACCTTCTTTGCAATTTGTGAAAATGACATTTATAGTTTACAAGACAGTAAAAGACAGTTCAGGTATATAAGAAATTTAACTAAAGAGACACTATGGCTTTAAAACAGCTCGCTTTTATGGGGACATTAAATATATGAAAGCTGACAAGGGACAAGGATTGGTTATCATGAAAGTTTATGGAAGTTTAGGGGACATGTTGGCAGATAGAAACAAATATATTAAAGTGTCTAAAGATGTAGTTAGGAGAAAGTTCCAGGTGATCTTATTTTATTGGATTTATTATATCAGCAATACTTTTCAATAGATTTATTTGAGTTTCTTTGTGTGGAACAGCCACAGTTAGGGATGCTATTTGGCATCCCTAAAATATATAAAGATGAAAAACTCCCTCCATTTAGGCCAATTGTTTCAGCCCCCTTTAGTAAAACTTCAAAAATTTCCATTTATTTAGACGGAATATTCAACCCTATTGTACAAAATAGTAAATGGTTTCTAAAAGATTCATGGATGTTTTTAGATGAGCTTCGGCTCTTTAATTTCCAAGGTGATGAAACATTATTATGTGCATTGGATGTTTATTCATTGTATACTGCAATAGAACAAAATGAAGGAATAGACTTTATGAGGTTTTATTTGGACAAAGTGAAGTTCAAGCAAGATATTTTTGTCACTTGTCAGCTAATGGAAATAGTATTACATAATAATTTTTTTTATGTTTGGTAAAGAAATTTACCAACAAATAAGCAGCGTAGCAATGGGGGCACATATGGCACCTGTTTTTGCCAGTTTAGTTATGCGTTGGTGGGAGGTTACATTTTTGGAGAAAATGGAGTTGTGTAAATATGTTAGATACTACAGGCGTTATATAGACAACCTGTTTTTTGTCTGGGCTGGTAGTGGTAAACAACTTGATGAGTTTTACCAGCAAATTAATCAATCAGTGTCTTGGCTTAAGTTCACTATAGGCAATAAAGGTACATAAGTTCAATTTTTGGACGTTGAAGTGAAAATGGATGTTAGTAGTAAAACATTTGGAAGTAATATATACAGAAGGAAAACTTTCACCAATAATTACTTGCAGTTTGACAGTTAGCATCCGAAATACATGAAAATTAATGTATTCAAAGGGCAAGTAATTAGAGTCAGTAGGATGGTCAGTAATGACCATCAATTTATAATAGAATTGGATATACTTAAACAGCTGTTTATTGATAGACGGTATTCTAGTGAAATTCTTGAAGAAGGTATACATTATGTTAAAAGTAATAGGGACCAAAAGTATTCCCCTATACTGAGAGTAGGATTTCAGAAGAAGAATACTGAACAAAGTGTAGATAAGAATGAGGGATTAAAATATGCGTTCCCAGTGCCCATGAGTATAGATGGGCCGAATATTAGAGAGTTGATTAAGGAAAACTGGAAGATTATTTTGGGCAATGAGGAACTGACTAAACTTATTGGAACCAAACCAAATTTCATTAATAAAAAGACAAGAAATTTAAAGGAAATGTTGGAAGGGGGATTTAAGAATGAAACTCAAAATAAAGTTATTACACATTTGGGGACATTTCCCTGTACAAATTGTAGCCAGTGCAGATTTATGATGGGGGTGCATAGCCATCACTTTAAACATTTAAGTTAAACTTTAACAGCTAAAGAAAGATACGACTGTCAAAGTGAAGGTTTAGTGTACCTTGCGGTGTGTTCCAACTGTGAAAACTTTTATATAGGTAAGACCATTAGAAAGTTAAAATATAGAGTTAGAGAGCATATTTTGGCTATTAAGAAAAAAGATGCGAGTAACAATCTAGTAAAGCATTCAGTAAACTGTGAAAACTTTAGAAAGTTTAGTTTTTTTGTAGCTGAAAAAATAAATACAGACAAATTTGTAGGGTCCTTTAATAATTTTTTAGAAAAAATAGAACTTAAATGGCAAATATTTCTAAGAGCTGATTTAGCACCAGGTATCAATGATAAGATATCAGTCAAAAGTCACTTAAATTACATTAATTTTTAACTTTTGGCTAATAATTAATATTGCTTAGTTTGGTTAAGCTTTTTATGATATATGTATGGTTTCATGTCAAATGTATATATATATATATATATATATATATATATATATATATATATATATATGGATCTAGTTTACATAACCGACACTGCAAAACACCGACAACGCAAACATCGACACCACATAATCGACAAACCATAAACACGAAACCTCACATGCCCGACAAACAAATAACCGACGGTCCACAAACATGAAACCTCATACGCTGCACACACCACAATAACAACAATCTACTAACAAAACACATCCCCTGTCCAAAACCCACACACACAACACAAGCACACCAAAATCCTCACAAACCCACACTAAACCTCACATACACAACTATCTACAACCCTAACCTAAACCCTTACCCTAAGGTCCGTCACTATCGCACACTCAGCTAACCAAACACTATCACTACCGCACATTTACCTAACCCGCCCCTAACCCAAACACTATCACTACCATAAATCACTAAACCTACCCCTATCCCCACAGATCGTCAATATCCACACTTACCTTACTTGCAACAGCCTTTTTCCAAGTCACTATCCTCGGCATCGGTGTTTTGATCCTTAGCGTCGGTCTTCCGGATTGTCGATCTTCTGTGAAAGCAGCTGTCGGTTATGTAAACTAGAACCATATATATATATATATATATATATATATATATTTTTTTTTTTGTGTGTGTATATTTTCTGAGGACTGTCTTACTGTTTATTCCTACTGAAAAGAGTGATAGAAAAAAGTTTTTATAAATGGTTATAATGTTAAATATGTATGTACTTTTAAGGATAGGTAATTTAGGAAATGCTGTCAGGAGAGTGATTGTATAAAAGGAAATAATGTGTATTATTTTATTGTTCTGAAGAAGTTCTGTAATAAACGGGATGAAAGCACTCAACTTATTCTGGCTCCAGTGTTTGTTCTTTGTTTTTCAAGTTGAAGTGAAGTGTTTTTGAGTTTTTAGTGAAAGTTAAGAAAAGCTTCCAATTGGAGAACTCCAGGCCCAGATGCAGTACCTATCCAGTTAAAAGTATTAACATCTCACAAAGATTTAGCTATGAGTGAGAACTATTTATATGCACACCCTGAACAGACCCCAACCTAGCTAACAACAGGAAAAAATATACTCCTACTTAAGAGTGAACCTGCAAGCTACCCTAAAAACTATAGACCAATTATTTGCCTTTCAATGACATATAAAATATACATGAGAATTGATGCCGACAGAGTTTATAGTCATTTAGAAGAAAACTCAATTGTGGCAGTAGAACAAAAGGGCAATAAAAGAAAGTCATATGGAACAAGGATCATCTGTTGTTAAATAAGGGGAAGAATCTACGTATGGCCTGGACTGAGTACAAAAAAGCATTCGATAGTATCCCACATTTATGGATAAAAGAGTGCTTAAAAATGTATAAGATACACCCTACATTGATCGACTACATTACAGTGACCATGAAACAGTGGCAGACCACTTTGCAATTAAGCCATGATAAAGGACAAATTATTATCTCAGGGATAAACATTCATAGGGGGATATTCCAGGGTGACTCTCTATCACTGCTGCTATTCTGCCTTGCCCTTAACCCATTAAGCTGTCTACTTAACAGCTTAGGCCATGGCTATAATTTGGCTCATAGAAAACAACAAAGTATAAAGACTTCTCATCTTCTCCTTGTCAATGATTTAAAACTGTATAGCTCATCAGATGAGGAACTGAAAGTACAGCTGCAAGTTGTCAAAACTTTTTCAGATGATATACGAATGTCATTTGGTCTTGATAAATGTGCAAAAGCAACCTTTAAAGCAGGGAAAACTGCAGCACCAGGAAAACATAAGTTTGGGACAAGAATGCGATATAAAATAACTTGAGCAAGAGGCAGTATATAAATATTTGAAAATTGATGAAGGATCAACAATAAAACATGAACAAATCTGAATAAAACTTAGTAAAGAATACTTTAGAAGACTTACATTAATCCTGAAAACAGCTTTGACATCTAGGAAGAAACTCCAAGCTATAAACCAATTTGCTCTTCATGTTGTAACTTACAGTTTTGGAGTGACTGACTGGCCCCAACACATGTTGGATAGATTAGATAGGAAAACAAGAAAGATGCTTTATGCTCACCAAATGATTTATAAAAATCAGTGCATACCAGGATTATATAGTCCCTGTTCTGAAGGAGGGATGGGCCTCCTTGAAACTGATTACATGTATAGATCTGCAATCATGGGACTCCACAGATATCTGCTGACCTCAGAAGACCCAAACGTAGTGAAAGTTTTAAAACATGAGGAGAATAAATCTAAAATGAATTTTCTGCTTAATCTAGCAGAAGCATATCGGAATGGAAATCAAACCAGAAGTAGATAAAAATCAGGTAGCAACTGAATGTGCCAAAAAACAAAAGAAAGAACATAAGGAGAAGGGCAGTTGAGGAAAATGCATAAATACAGTTGCACATATAGAAAACTTCTGGAAGAACCTCATGTTGATCAGGAACTAACGCAGGAAGGGTTAAGTAGAGGCAAATTCAATCCAAGAGATGAAAGGTTAATATTGGTGGCCCAAGATAGTAAGCTATGAACACGATGGTTTACAAAGTCCATTGAACATGTGAGAAAACAGACAAATGTAGATTTTGTAAAACTGAATTGGAAACAGTTGCACACCTCATTGCTGGTTGTGACATACTAATGGCAGAAGGACTGTATACTGAAATACATAATAATGTGGCAAGAGTGTTGCACTAGGGATTGTGCAAACATTATGGAACTGAAGTGACTGAAAAACACTGGAAACATGAGCTCCAAGGTATCATAGAAAATGATGAAGTTTATATCAAATGGTATCATCCATTACCAACAGTTCAAAAGATAAATGCTAGAAAATTGGATCTAGTGGTCCATGAGAAGAAGACAAAAAATAGCATTGCTCATTGAAATTGCCACACCCTGTGATTACAATGTCTTATGTATAGAGAGACACAACGTCATAAAATATCTAAATCTACAGGCAGAAACAAGAGCAATGTGGAAGAAAGATACCCAGACAGTTCCAATAGTTGTAGGTGCAACGGGTCTTATAAAAAATAATCTACAATCATATTTAGGTATGTTATCAATACGTGTAACCCTATACAAATTGCAGAAGGAATCATTACTGGGCAGATTGCGGGTGCTATAAAGAGCAGTTTTGGCTGACATCAAAGATTGAAACAATACTAATTTCATGAACTTTAATCATACTTTGACTTATGGATGGGGTCCATTCCTATCATAGAATTAGAAACCCAAAACACTTGGAGAAATTAAGAAAAATGAAGATTAACCCATATATCACTAGATGGGTAGCCAGCAGGCTCACCAACATAATGCATAGTGTCAAAGTTGGGGAGTCCACCTCTACCAGTAGACCAGTTACCAGTGAGGTACCACAATGATCTGTGCTGGGGCCTCTGCTGTTTGGAATCTATTTCTTGGAAGTCCAGGTGAAAGTAGATGGTTTGTGACTTACCAAATTTGCTGATGTTTGCAAACTGGGAGCAATCACTGAGTCCCCAGATTATGTTAATGTATTACAAAACAGGCTAACACAGACATATGATTTGTGCCAAAGCCACAGACTAAAACTAAATGCAAAAAAGTGCATTCTTATTCTTATTTGTGAACACAGGTTGATAGCAATCTAAATTTTGATCACCATGTGTCCACAGTGGTAAGGAAAGCCTTATACAATGCACATCTCATAAGTAAGGGAATTGCATTAAAGACCAAGGATGTCATAACTCCTCTGTACTGGACTCTCATCAGACCATTAATGGAGTACAATGCCCCCTTTGGCATGTACCTCACCAGACACCTGCAGCAGCTGGAGAGGCCATAGATGTTTCTCGCCAAGAAAATTTAAAGCCTTAAAAACATAACCTACATGAAAAGACTGAAAGCCCTGTATATTGCAAGATGCTGAGAGATGACTTGTGCCTGGCCTACAGATCAGTTTCTTGCCGTGCCCTTATGGAAGCGTTGCACATTAACATATAAAATGGGACAAGAGTCACTTGTTTCAGGGATCTCAACCTAGCCTGTGACATTAACAGAACATGCTGGAGAGACAGATATATCTTCCAGAGATTGCTTCTTCTCTGGAATAAAATCCCAATTCATGTGAAGCAGAGCTCCTAAATAACTCTTTACAAGTGCAACCTAGACAATTGGATGGGAGACTGTAAATTCACCCCTGATGTGACACCTATGTCCCTCATGGACAGGGGCAGTCGGTGCTGATCATAGACTCACTCTGTGAATAACATCCATTTAACCAAGGTCAGTTAGGGAACACTGGTATAACATGGCTAGGATTGTAATGACCCTAGAGCCTTGTAACCTCTTGTGAACCCATATTAGTTGTAGTTTGATAAAGTCAAAGAAGTAGAAAGAAAAATGAGTCATAATTACCACAATATTTAGGACAGGATACAGAGAAAGTGTGGGGTTATGTTCTAGTACTTTATCAATACTGCTCCTCATCCTCCTAAGATTATAAAGACTAGTACACTGTCTCCCCAGTAGTAATTTGCTTTTTAGTAAGTATATGCACTTTGATTTATTTGTCATTTTTCTATATATCCAAATACTGGACTTTCTGAGATGTTTACACCAAGATAATTTCTGAGTGACTTTGCAAATCAATTTTACATTATATAGATGAGCATATTGTGTTAAGGATCCAGAAAGGTAACATTAAAAAAAGTGTGCTCCTTAAATAGAAAGGTGCAAAATGTAGTCCAATTACGTCATCCCCACACTTGCATATAGGCTTCTGACTCAAACCTATTCATATTTATATTGTGATAGAACCGTACTTCTTGGTGATTTTATCATAATCCTGTATTCGAAATGTGCGCAGATGGTTATTAATTGAAAAAGATGTGATTCCTGTTACATGAATATTGGTGGTGGTTGGGGGGGTTGTTACCAAGAGCCTGTCTAATTTGCTGTGTCTTCTAGATTTGACTTTGGTCTTACAATGAAGTTTTATTAATTGAGAGAGAATGTAAAATGATATGTTGTAGTGACTATAATTATTATGTACTGTCTGTTATGTTCCCTGTCACAGTTAATTCTTTACTTATGTTAGATATCATTAAATGTTTTTTTTCTTCAGCAACTGTTTCTCTGTTATTTGATTTAATAAATCAACAGGCTATAATCAACAGTTTTATTTAGAATAACAGAGACTTTCTGCACTCATTGTATGGTAACTTCTCATCAGGGAGACACCAGGATAGGTTCTCATGAAATATTACAACTCCTGCACCCATGACCTTCTTGTGAGATCATAGTATACCATGCCTTTGGAAAAATTAAATAATAAGGAAATAATGTTGAATCTTCTATGACACTAAATCATATGTCCATAATGACTACAACATCTGGTCAGTAGAAAGCAATCCAATTTTATAACATAAGAATTTTATTTGCAATAATGCATGCATTTAAATGAAGAATTTTAAGGCCTCAGGGTTCCCTTTGTATTAATTATTGATAAACTAAAGAGAAGCACAAATTAATAGATTCATAAGTACTCTATAGGGTATTGATCTGTGAGAATTTTAAGAAGCCTAACCTTACATTCTATGGTAGTTTTTAGTTTTTATATTTTGTATTCAAATAAACCAGAGATGGGAAGAACAATGATATGGTGGGACATTTACATGTTTCCTCTATCCATGAGAGACAAGGGTACTGAACCCGGGGTGACTTTGTGGTTACCCATCCATTGGTCCAAATTACATTTGAATAAAGAATGTGAGGTAGTTCACTTTATGTGGGGTGTAAACTGATTAAATACAGGCTGTTTATATAAACCTATCCCTGCAACATATTATATGTATTTTTGCAAAAGAGATTCAAATCCCTTGAGCTGGGATTTATGATACTAGTGGATTTGCAAATGTGTAGTGGGTCTGACAAAATATTCATTTACTATAGAACGCATATATTAATCACATTTTCTGTAGTCTACATTAATTAGCCGTTTTCTTTTAGATGAGAAGAGTGGTAGAAGGTATCTTCCCAGAAGAGCATTACAAGACACAGCTCCCATTAAAGTCTATAGGTTTTGCTCTGTCAATTTGATAATGTGCTTGTATTTTTCCACCATTTTTGTCACTCCATCTAAAAAAAAAAAATGTGTGTATGAGCAGTAATCCCACATTCCTACTGGAAGCAGAAGAGTTACATACTATTTTGTAATCAAATTTTATCTTAATTAGACATCCAGATTTTTGGCTGGATGTACCTACTTTTCAATGTCCTTTGTACCTATTTTCAAAGTTTTCAGGTTGAGGGGTATATTTCCTCACTGTGCCTATAATGTCCTGTCAAGGAAAGGCTCAAGTGTTACTCCATTCCTACTCGTCCAGGCTGAATTTTGTATTTTTTTTTAAAAAAGGACAAATGAAAATGAGTTGCTGGCATTCTAATAAAAGGAGGAATTTGGCCAAATCTGAAACAATCATTGGTTCATGAATATTATATCATGCTTCCTAGCATAATTAAATGCTATACATGAAATACTTTGCTATTTACCATAGCATTTAATATTGTATCTTATAGACAGGACTGCGTTCCTGGTTAAATCGAGTTAACCATTCGAAAAGAGTAGATGAGCTTCTAATAAACTTTAAAAGCTAGATTTTTCCATGTGAAATAAATCAGATTTATACTTGAGATAAACTTGTAACAGGAATTTGAAAACACCAGAGCAAGACAACCTTCTATCTGTGTTAATAGTGTTGCAGTCAACTGTACAATGTAATCTCCCTAATAAAAGTCAGATTGACCCAGTTCTCCCTGAAAAAGACTGCAAGTGCCAACAATGAAGTCATGCTTGCTTGCTTGAAGGAAAATTTATCTACTGCTTATGTAACATTTATATATAATCATTCTATTAAATAAGAATTGTGTATACTTGTATTCGAGTGTGCGATAAAATTGTCTTTTCTACAAATCATTCTCTGTATCTGCATTCATACAAAAATGTACTCTTGGTTTAAATTAATGCCACCTTGAACAAAATGAATCTACCTTAAAGCTAATCTGTATTGAGTATTACTAAAGGTAATACTCTTAAGTTATGAAAAGTAAAACATACTTTTTTTTAGAATGATAATATTTGGGCTGTGCTTTTTAACTACTTTGGCTTTATAATACGGGCTTATTTCAGTTAGAACATTTTAATTGTCAGATGCAAACGGCATTATTTGTTAATTAGAACAGAAATATGCAAATAACTGCAAGATATTGCATGGAGAACTGTGAATATGCTCTGATATCAGGAAAAAGACAAAGCAGTTAAGCACTTCTATAGCATGAGATTGATCTTAAATGTTAAGTACCCCCTGCTTCCATTGTTAAGATCAATTAAACCTGCCAGTATTGACTAGCAAATAACGGCAGAATAAAAAAAACAGATTTGTTTCTGCTTGCTGTCTGTGCTGATAATGTGTTTCTAACTTTTTATATCTTACACTGTTGTGACATTGCTTGCTAAATGCTTTATGGCTTTGAAAGCCAGCAAATCACTTCATTTTTTTCTTGTAACTTGTAGTACATGGAAGAGATAAAGCTCCATGCACTACAAAGAATTATGCTCAGGTCTCTGATCATGACCCTCTAGTACGTGTTCTCAATGTGGATGCCAAGATTCACCTCTCAAACGTTGCTCTCGAGGTGAATTTCTTGGCATCCATCCATGTCTTGAGCACATAAATACTGGCTATGATCAGCAATCCGCTCATAATCCTCTATATTTTCCAACCGATCCATCTTACTGCACTCTGTGGTTCTAACTGTTCAAAAGTTACAAACTTACTAAGCAACATCTACCAGTGAGAAATCATTTAAGGAAATAGCCTGATACCAATCTAACAGAATATCTTTTTATTGTGCTCACAAAAAAAAACAAAAAAAAAACTCTTTAATAAATAAATTGTATCTGGATTTCACAATGACCTAGTATCAATAGTCTATACTCTAATGGGATGTAATATCCACAAATCAGCCTTGAGTGATTAACAGTCCTGGTACACCATGGTAGACCCTAAGGTAGGAACACCAAATGTGAGACTAAGTGGCCCATAAACCATAACTGTTTCAGCATTTTTACTGGATAATTCTACCCAGCTATATGTTTTATGTTGTAAGGTTCAATGTCTGACTGAACTCCCAAACTTGATTATAACAGACCCATATCTTGACCATCTCAGTCAAATCTGTGAGGTTAATACATTCATTATTCTAGGCAGATCTTAATACCAATCAAACATCAGACCATCAATAATTTTACGTAGAACTCTTCTACCAGTGTATAATAAAGGCTCATTAAAGCATGCATTTGATCATTTTTCTGATAACTGCATAATCCTTAATTCAGAATTAATATTTTTCTTATTGCCATATATTTTTGTAAGTAAGTAAGGTCCATTGCATGTTATTATTCCAAGAAGTACCTGGTAACAAGCATTTTCAGGTCTGACAGCAGTCCTGCCTTTTCTGTGTGCAGCACACTAAGCTAATGTTTGCAATTAATAAGTATAGTTTCTACTTTCCTTAATGCTGACCATGGTGGTGTAGTGGTTAGCATTATCACCTCACAGCAAGAGGTTCTGTGGTTTGATTCTTGGCTGGATCACTTTCTGTGTGGAGTCTTAATGTCCTCCCTGTGGTTGAGTGAGTTCTAAAGACATGCATTGGGTGTGTGTGTGCACCTTCTATGAAGGTTGGGCGCTGGCTGGCAACTCTACTCCATAAAAACTCCACAGCTGATCTATCTGCAGACCGGTGACCCCTAATGGGAGAGGCCAAAAGACATTGCTTTAGTTTCTGCTCTCCTTAATATAATTTCAGATTACATGCTGACATAAAGATACAGTGAAGGCAGTATATAAATTGAGGCTACAGTTTTAAGAAATGAAAGAGGTGCTTGAAACAATTATTCTTTGTTTTGGCTTTCAGCACTAGAAGCTGCAAAAATATTGAAGCAACAGCTGTTAGCAACTATTATGAGCACACCTGTAACCAAATGATGATATGGGAACCTCAGGCCCAATAATATGAGTGAAAAGTACACACAGATTTTCTAATAACACTTAGCTGAGAGCTGCTCAGTTGTGAGAGTTTTCACAGCTGAAAGAAAGAAATCTGCAATGCATTTAATATCATGAAACGGGATAGTAACAGACTGTATTTGTTTTTTTGTTTTTTTTGTTTTGGTTTTTTTTTTTGCTTTTTTAGCAAAAAAATCTTTATTAAACCATCACTTACTACATAGGCAATCATACATTTATATAAATGAAAACAAACCACACAGACACATCCTTGTTGCAAGCATTTTACATCACAAACCATACTGACACACTCCCAGTTAAAAAAATTATACATCACTTATAATCTACCCAATCTTTTTCAGTCAAGCATTACATAGCTCATTTAGGTCCAGATACCTTTTAAACCTAATTCCTCCCTTGTTATGTATTGCTTCTACAATTCCCACCTTTTTCTTATGTAGTTTGTTCTACCCTTTTCTAAAGCTCTCAATCCCAGTTGTTTTATCTATGTTACTATATTCACCAGAGACTGTATTTGTTGCTTATGTCCATAGGGACACTGCCACATTGGTGCTAAAAAACAGTTGCCACCAGCAGTACAATAAATATGCAGATATTCCCATCTGGGGAGTAGAATGGAAGAAAATCAAAAAAGAATCCCAAAAACATACAGAATTTTAACTCTCTCAAACGGTCCCCTGGGTGATGCCTCAAACTTGCATCACACCAAAAGTCTGCAACCAAAGCTGTTTCCCAAAAAAAGTTCCTCTGGTAAAGTTGCCCTTTACTGTATTGACAGATTTCACAAACCACCACAGTCACTTCCTGACTATTACACTGTTACTTTCATTCACACAATTACAATGTTACTTTCATTCACACAATGTAGAAAATATATCCTAGACATATAGCAGATTTCTTATATTGTATCAATGAAGTGCCATTATTTTTAAGGAAAAGAAGCAAATACCACTTGGTTTCTTGTTTTTTCACATGTATCATTTTAATGTTCCTTAAGGTCCTTCAGGTCTGGAGCTTAATCTGATTATCAGAATGACTTAGCAGATACCTAAAGAGTTACCATAGATTCCTGAACAAATGAAAGATACATCAAAATCATAGGTTCATAGGTTCATAGGTAGATACTAGGCTATCGGCCCAAGGGCCTACGTAACCCTAGCCAACAAGGTTCCCTGGCTTATGCCACCCAAGAAAGTTATTTTCCTGTGCCACTGTCGAGCAGAGACACAGAAGTGATCCCTGGGGTGTATTTCCTATTTCCCATCCACTCATCAAGATTTTTCTTGAAGAGTGCTAATGAAGAACTTTGCTTGACATAGATGGGTAGCCTGTTCCAGAGTATGGGAAGTCACTGGGACATGAATCTATCCCTCCAGCATGTTCTGTTTATTGTGGTGACAAGGTTTAGTTCCCTAGAGCATGTAGCTCAGAGGGATTGGGATTTCTTTAGGTATAGCATGTCCAACAGCTCTGGGTTTGACATAGCTTTATATGTTAGGCAGAGATCACTTTGGAGTAGGCGATATGCTAAGGAGTAATGCTGGAGTTTTTTGAGGCGGTCAGTGTAGGGCATTTGTTTGAGGCCAGTAATCCTCTTTGTGAGATACTTCTATGGCCTTTCCAGCTGCTGCAGATGTCCTGTGAGGTACATTCCAAAAGGGGTGCTATACTCTACAATGGGTCTAATGAGTGTTGAATAGAGGGGAGCAATGACCTCTTTTTTCCTGGATGAGAACCCTTTTATGATGAGGTCTGCCATGTAGAAGGACTTCCTGACTACTTTGGTGATGTGACTATCAAAGGAGTGACTACTGTCCACCTGGGTCCCAAGTTCTCTTATCACACATTCAGTGTTAAGTAGATTGCTGCCTATGTGGTAGTTCATGAGTACAGAGTTTTTACCAAAGGGGATGACACTGCACTTTTTGGCATTGAACTTGAGGCCATGGCACTGACACCAGGCATCTGTCTCAACGAGGCCCTTCTGTAGGATGTCCACATCATTTGGGGACTTGACTATGGCTCCTAGTTTGCAGTCATCTGTGAACTTCATTAGCCAGAGGCCTTCTGTGTTAGCCTGTACTTCAGAGAAGTAGATACCAAACAGGAGAGGTCCCGGGACAGAACCCTGTGGTACTCCACATGTCACTGCTTTGAGGTCAGATTTGGAGTCTGCAACTTTTACAGTGCGGGTTCTGTCAGTGAGCCAGTTGGCAACCAATCTTGTGATGTAGGGATTTATACCTAGTTTAGTGAGTTTAGCTATAATTCCAGAATGGGCGATGGTGTCGAAAGCCTTGGTGAGGTCAAGATAGGCTGTGTGAACTACCTTACCCTCATCTACGGCTTTGGTGACTGCCTCAAAGAAGTCGATCAGGTTCAGGAGGCATGAGCTGCCTTTCACAAACCCGAACTGGTGGGATTGGAATCCAGAGTATGGAGGTTACCAATGTCTTTGTTTATGAGTTCCATGATGATACATTCCATGGCCTTGCAGACCAGGCTCATCAGGCTAATAGCTCGATAGTTCCCGGGATCAGTGGTGGCTCCCCCTTTGTGGAGTGGGATAACTGTTGCTGTACACCATTCAGTGGGCAGAAACCCTGATGCAAGGCTATTATTGAACATGGTGCTTAAGTGGGGAGCCAGTTTATTCTGAAGTTTGTGTAAAACACAGCCTTGGATGTTGTCTGGTCCCATGGATGCATGTTTTTGGCTTTAGAGAGTGGAGTTTTTACCTGCATAGTTGTGATTACAGGGACTCTGCATTCTTCCTGTATAGATATGGGCCCTTTAGGGGGTGAGGGGGGTAATGTTAGCACTGAACCTATCTGCCAGGATGTTGGCAATATCAGTTGGTTCTGTAATTTTTGTGCCTTTGTGCTGTAACTCAGAGCAGATCTGGGTATTGCCATTGAGATTATTGACATAGCTATAGAATGCTTTGTGGTTGTCCTTAGAATTAGTGGTGATTTTGTTTTTGAAGCTAGCTTTGGGGGATCTTATAAGGGATCTCAGCTTCTTACTGAGGCTAACCAGGGAGCTCCTCCACTCATGGGATTTTACTCTCTTTTGCAACAGTTTCTTCCTTCTGTTGTACAGTTTGTTTATGGCAGGGGACCACCAGATTGGCTTCCTTGTTTTGGAGGATAGCGTCTTGGTTCCGTTTGGGATAGCATGATCCATGCAGTCGTGTAAGTGCTTATAGAGTGCATTTGTGTAGGCTTCAGCAGTTGTAACTGTATTGTCCATCTGCATGTGTGTCATGAAGTTCACCACTTCTGTCTTAAGAAGCATGAAGTTGGCTTTGGAGAATTTTTTTACCATGGTTTCCTTAATGAGGGTGGGGGCGGGATGTGGATATCAAGAGTGATTAGGTTATGGTTGGATCTGACCAACGAGGCATTGACTTCAGGTGTGGAACACCGGTCACTCATGTTGGTAAGTACTGGGTCTAGGATACTATTGCCCCTGGTGAGGATGTGGATAAGTTGATCCAGGGCATTGGAGTTTATGAATTCCAGAAAGCGTTGAGCTAAGGAGTTGGTACATGAGTAGTTTTCCCAGTTAATGGTGGGGTAGTTTAAGTTGCCCATTATTAGGGTGTTTAGTTCAACCCTAATATTTTCCAGTACATCAAGAAAAGAGGAGAGGGAATCCTGGGGCATGGTGGGGGATCTGTAGCAAGCTACAATTTGGATTGCTGTTTTGCCCAGAGTTAGTTGCACTTGGATAACCTCGGATGCATTATGCTGAGCAACTAGCCTGGAGGTGTGGATATCCTTAATGAATATAGACACACCTCCGCCTTTGGTGTTTCGGTCCAGGTTACATGGCCGAAAAGTGTGGTACGAGTTATAGCCTGGTAGGGCAGGGGTGCATTCTGGAGCCTTGAACCAGATCTCAGTCAATACACAGATATCAATGTTCTCCATTTTAAGGAGTGCCTTGAGTGAGTGCATTTTGAGATTTAGACTTTTAGCATTGAGTAGCACTTAAGTCCCTAGCATCAAGAGCAATTAAATACAGTTCACTAAGACTATTTTTTTAATGAATCCAGCATTGACCATTAAGGCTTCCTCCTACCACTCAGTATACTTGATTGCTTCTCCTTTGGCCCATTTTTCCTCCAAAGGAGAAGATCAAGCCAGCTATGAGTGATGACAACATCCATGTAGGAATCAGGATTTTCCTTAAGGTCTTAACATTTCCTGCGCAGGCCAGATGCATCCAAAGGTTTGACATAGAATTAGCCACTGCAATGTACATACCTGCTTCCCTGCCTACATAATCAAGTGCCCTGTAAAGCACCTTTATGTGATCCCTAGCCTCCACCATAGATTCCATTGCACAAGCCCTCTCTATTCAAAGATAAGTAAGCCAAATCATCCAGGTCATTCATTTTTTCACCCTCCAAGAGGTGCCCAGGCCACTAATGAAACCTGAGTCTCATAGGCCATAGTCAGGGTTTAAGTCCTCTATGCCAAAAGAGATGGCTAGAGAGACTATACATAAGGCAAGTCAGTTACCCTATCTTGGCACTTTTTTGGTCCTGGAGACCTCTGAGTATCTATAACACCTTGATGACTTAGCCAGTTTTTTATATGTAGATTTGTGCTCAGTAAGGAGTTGTATAGTAGGTCTAATACGATGCATTACAGTTTGATGTTTAACTGGATTGTCATGACATGGAGCTCCATCAGCATTTATTAAGGTACCAACAGAAGCTAAAAGAGCAGGAGTATTGTTAACTTGGCCACTGATAATCAGTGCAGTGTATATTGCAGGAAGTGGGAGAAGGACAGTAATGGAAGTGTCCTTTTGAAAGAGAGGTCCAGAGCTTACATTTAGACAGGTGGATTAAATATGAAAGAGGAAAAAAAGATTGTGAACTTAAGGAGACTGACCACAAATAATAGGGATGGGTCACAGGTGAACTACACTATAGTGACTTTTTGCGTAGCTGTGTCCTCCCATATAGTGACTTTCTGGGGAGCTATGTCCTCCCATATAATGACTTTCTGGGAAGCTGTGTCCTCTCATGTAGTGACTTTCTGGGGAGCTGTGTCCTCCCATGTAGTGATTTCCTGGGGAGGTGTGTCCTCCCATGTAGTTATTTCCTGGGGAGCTGTGTCCTCCCATGTAGTGATTTCCTGGGGAGCTGTGTCCTCCCATGTAGTGATTTTCTGGGAAGCTGTGTCCTCCCATGTAGTGATTTCCTGGGGAGCTGTGCCCTACCATGTAGTGACTGTGCAGAGTAATATGTTGCACAACTCACTTCAGATCTAGCAGAGTTTCCATAAATGTGTTAGAGCTGAACAACGTAGTAGGTTGCAGTTACTCCTTAGGGATCTGTACCCTTCCTTATGGTGACTCCATGCAGTAATAAATCATGCAATCCTTCTCAGCAGATACATAAGGACTTGCAGTGATGGGTCACATGTAAACTATACAGCAGGCTTTAGTAACCTTCTGGAGAGTTGTATCCTAACCTGTAGCAACCTTCCTCTGTACTGCATCCACAAATTCTACGCTGATCTAGTAAGAGTTTCTGGGATGCATCAAAGGTTAACTATGCAACAGGCTGCCGGACCTTCGAAGGGGCTTGGTCTTTCCCTTTATTAACCTTGTGGGTACTATATCCTACAGATCTCTTATGTCTGGTGCTTTGAAGATCATGTAGATTTCCAGTACAAGCATAATATCTTCATATACTATAGGCAGGTATTGCATTCATTACCCTGACTAACAGTTACCCTTAACTGAAACAACATATAAGACAATTTAACAGACTGTCAGTATGAAATGAATGCAAAAGCTTTGTTTCATTGTCTATTTATACAAGGCAATATCTCATTCACCGTTAGAAAATTCTTGCTAAAACTTTTAAGAAGAAATATTTTTTACATCTATTGTTGTTCCCCATCAAGTTTTCCCCACTAACTACTCAGTTGTTCTCTCATTCCTCCAGGAAGGCCCTATGGAGCATTCATTCCTCGGTGGGGAGTGGCAATGAGAGAGGGCCACTCTCATCCATTCATTAGGCCAGGGGTTGTTGTACTTTAAACTCTAAACCCTAAAGTGTTCTGCTTGTCCCGGGTTTAAGCAAGGATGGGATACTCACTTCAGCAATGATGTAACCCTACAGGGGACCCTGCTCTCTTTGAAGAGTGTGATCCTATAGGGATGCCAGTCTTCATCAGGACTTTTACTATGGGAGTGGTAAGCACAAGGTAGCCTATCTACCACAAGAAGAGTGGTTTCTGGTCCAGATATTGTGGTTTATTGACCTTTTGGGCAGTTTCTTCCATTTTTTTCAACTTTCTGGCTGAAAAGCCTGCGTTTGCACTTGTTTCCCCATTTCCTGTAACTAATGTATTCCAGATACAGATTTGCTGTGTCCAAGACTGTAAGCTTCTGAGCCCCTCAAGCCTTTCTGTGTTGCAGGGAAGCCTTCTAGCTTATCAGTGGGAGTGGTAAGCATTAGGTAGCCTATCTATCACAAATGGAGTGGTTCCTGGCCCAGAAATTGTAGTTTATTGACCGTTTGGACAGTTTTTCCATCTGTCTCAATTTTCTGGTTTAAAAGTCCATGTTTGCACTTGTTTCCCGCCTTTCTGTAACTAGTCTAGTCCAGATACAGATTTGCTGTATCCAGGACTGTTTGCAAGCTTCTGAGTGGTTACAGAGTCTGCTCTTCAATTTTTCCCTTAGATCTACTAGTTCTCTCCTCTCCTGCACTTATACTAGCTTATTAGTCTAGCACTTTACCAGACTTCTTGTAGCAATTATTGTCACACACAAAAGTGCTACCAGCACTAAACGTTCTACAAGGAAATAGATCCAGTACTTATCATCAATGCCCACCCATCCTGGCATGTCAAAAGGTTAGTTCCCTGTGCTTTCTCCTATTAACCTGGTGAACTTGGGCATCCTGAGGCAATGTAACAACTGCCTCATGTACACCGACAACCCTCTCCTCTTACCTTCCAACACTCAGACTTGCAAGAGATGCACTTGTGTATATATATATATATATATATATATATATATATATATATATATATATATATATATATAATATATATATACAAATTGAAAGCCAGGCACTCTCCAGCCAAGACTGGAATAGCTGGTCAAGAGGAGAAGGTCAACACTTGCACCACACCACATGGAACACATAGCCCTCCAGAATACACACCAGCACTGCCTTCATATAAAAACACAAACTACACACCCACCTTCACAGAGGCTCTCAATAAAAATCTACCCAAACAGTAGAGACCTCCAAGGCAGAAACACACATGACCACCACAACACAACACTAATCACTAGACTCATAACTCTCCTAAATAGTGTGCCACTCAACCAAAGCCCCTAAGTCAAAACAGCATTCCCAACAAACTAGTCATAGGTGACTCGATAGTGAGGCACACTGATGCCCACTCACTAGGTTGAATAAGGAGAAAGTAACAGTCAGCTGCCTGTCAGGTGCCAGGATCCTCCACATAATGCATGCACTCAGGTCCCTCAACAACAGGTACAAATATGACTCTGTCATTGTACATTTGGGTGTAAATGACCTGAAATGTAGGTCCCTGGACTACATGAAAAGAGACATGGAGGAGCTCTTGGATTATGTAGCCCAGTCGGGTATGACCCTAGCCCTGAGTAGCATCTTACCATCACCCAGAATGATACCACAGTACAAGCAGAAAATGATTGATTTCAACAACTGGCTAAGTTTCTGGTGTCATTCTAAGGGAATCCAGTATCTGCCTGGGATGACATGAGTGACAGACATCGATGCTTTGCCAGAGATGGCCCGCATCTGTCACCCCTGTGCTTCTGGATACTGGCAAAGGCTCTTGCCACCCCTATAGTGCCTTTTTAGGCAGTGCTCCAAACACCAAATTGCCACCATAACAGCTACAAACAAATGCAATCTGAGGGTCATGCTGCTCATCCCAAAATTCACTCACTCAAAGCACTCCTTAAAATGGAGAACATTGACATTTGTGCTGTAACAGAGACCTGGTTCAAGGCATCAGAAAGTACCCCTGCACTACCAGGCTATAACTCATTCCACACCTTTTGGCCCAAGAACTTGGACCGAAGCTCCAAAGACAGTGGTGTTTCCATATCCATAAAGGATGCGCACACCTCCAGACTGGTAGCCCAACATAATGCATCAGAGATACTTCAGGTGCAGCTAACACTGGGTAAGACAGCGATTCAGGTTATAGACTACTATAGGTCCCCAACCATGTCCCAAGACTCGTACTCCATGTTCCTAAGCACCCTGGAGAATATTAGGGTCCAACCTAACACTCTCTTACTAGACGACTTCAACTACCCCTCCATTAACTGGGTAAACTACTCATATATAAATACACTTGCCCAACGTTTCCTGGAGTTCATTAATTTCAATGCCCTGGACAAGCTTGTTCTTAGCCCCACTAGAGGTAGCAACATCCTTGACCTGGTCATTACTAACATGGGCAACCATTGCTCTACACCAATAGTCAGCTCCTCCCTGGTTAGATCTGATCACAAACTAATCACCTTGGAAATCCACATCCCTCTCACCCTCCCTGCAAAGGTAAGCACCATGAAAAACTTCTCCAAAGCTAACTTTGGGCTCCTAAATCAGAGGTGGCTAACTTCACGGCATCCATGCAAATGGAGAATAGTTGCGTGATCACAGAATCATACACCAGTGCACTGCATGAACATGTACACAAATACATGGATCTCACTATACCCCATAGATCCAAGATACTTTCTTCCAAAAAAGGAAGCCAATCTGGTGGTCCCCTGCCATAAACAAACTCTATAACAGAAGGAGGAAACTGATGTGGAATAAGGTTAAGTCCCAAGACTGGAAAAACTCCCTTATCAGCCTCAACAAAAAGTTGAGATCCCTCAGTAAATCCTCTAAAGCTAGCTATGAAAACTGAATTGCAGCAGATAGTAAAGACAACCACAAGGCCTTCTATAGTTATGTAAAGAATCTCCATGGCAATATCCAGATTTGCTCTGAGCTACTGCACAATGGTACATCCTATACCATGCCAAAAGATATTACCAGAATACTGGCCAACAGATTCATTGCCAACTTTCCAACCCCCCAAAGGACCAATCGCAAAACCAGTAGATTACCAGGCACCCAGTATTACTGCTGCACAGGTTAAAACAGTACTGTCCAAGGCCAGGAATACAGCTTCTATGGGACCTGACAATATCCCTGGTTGTGTTCTACATGAACAAAAGAGTGAACTTGCACCTCACCTGTGTGTCCCTACTGAATGGAACACTGCTGCAGTTATCCCTCTCCACAAAGGAGGAGCAACTATAGACCCTGGGACCTATCACCCTATTAGTTTGACGAGTCTAATATGCAAAGCTATGGAACGCATCATCATGGAAATAATAAACAAAGATATAAGGAATCTCCAAACTCTGGATTCCACACAATTTGGTTTTGTGAAGGGTAGATCATGCCTGCTCAACTTGGTCAATTTCTTTGAGTCAGTCACCAGAGCTGTGGATGAAGGCAAGGTGGTTCATACAGCCTACCTTGATCTAGCCAAAGCTTTTGATACCATTCCACACTCAGGAATCATAGAAAAACTCACTAAGCTTGGCATCGACCCCTATAAAACTAGGTGAGTTGCAAACTGGCTCACAGATAGAACCCACAGTGTGAAAGTAGCTGGCTCCTAGTCAGACTGCTGACTAGTCACGAGTGGAGTCCCACAGGGTTCGGTCCTGGGTCCTCTCCTGTTTCGTGTCTACTTATCTGAAGTTCAGGCCAACATGAAGGGTCTCTGGCTGACAAAGTTCACAGACAATTGCAAGTTGGGAGCTATTATTAACTCCCAAAGTGATGCTGACATCCTACAGAATGGCCTGACTGAAACCAACGACTGGTGTCAGAACCATGGCCTTAAGCTCAATGTCAAAAAATGTCTCGTTATCCCCTTTAGGGAAACCCAGTTCCATGAATTACCACATTGATGGTAGTCCACTGAACACAGAAGAGATCTGGGAACACAGGTTTACAAGAACCTCTCTTGTAATCACCACATTGCCACTGTGGTCAGAAAGTCCCTCAATGTGGCACATCTCATTACTAAGGGTTTTGCATCCAGGAAGAAAGAGGTCATTGTCTCCCTCTACTCTTCTTTCATAAGGCCAGTCATCGTGTACAATGGCCCATTTGCCATGCACCTCACTAGACACCTGCAACAACTGGAGAGGCTGCAAAAGTACCTCACAAAGAGGATCTTAGGCCTTAAACACTTGCCCTATATGGACAGACTCAAAAAACTTCAAGTATTCTCTGTCACATATCTCCTACTAAAGGTGATCTCTGCTTGACTTACAAAGCCATATCTGACCGAGCTCTGTTAGAAATGCTACATCTAAAGAAATTCCAATCCCTCCACACCACACACTCCAGAAACCTCACCCTCATTACCACAATTAACAGAACATGCTGGAGGGACAGGCTCATAACCCAGAGACTGCCCATGCTATGGAACAGACTTCTCATATATGTCAAGCAGAGCAGATTGGGTGGCACTATGCCAGGGTAATCCTATGGCTAGGCTTATAAAGGCCCCAGGGCCATTAGCCTAGTACATAGTGATGAACCTAGTCAAATCCAAGTTATACAAGGTGAGCACTTTCCTGGATAAGCAGCTAAGATGCATTTTTCTGCTGTTTAGCTGATTCATGTGCTGACTTGCAGAATGAATGTGATACTTGTGCACTACTGTGAAATTCTGTTGTCTTAACCGTAGAGAAGCACCTTCTGATTACTATTACTTGGGTGACAGACAAGATATGATGGTAGGTTGTAATACTCTAATGCTGACCTCAATGGGTTCTTCTCAACATCTTAGTCTTATTTATAACACTATGGTTAATATCAAAGGATCAAAAATTTGGGTCTATATTATAACATCAAAGTCTTAAAACTTTGAATGTTATAATATCGAACCCTATTCAGCGAACGCTTGAAATAGCGAAGCTGCAGAACACTGACTACTTTCCTAGGAAAAGTATTGGGTGGGCCGTTTCTGCAGCTTCACTATTTCCTCGACTATGGAGCAAAGTTTACAGACCAGGTTAAAGTAAGTGTGCGAACGAAGGTGAGTGTGCGATAGGGACCTTAGGGTTAAGGAGTGGGTAAGGTGAGTGTGCGATAGGGACTTTAGGGTTAGGGAGCGGGTAAGTTGAATGTGCGATAGGGACTTTAGGGTTAGGGAGCGGGTAAGGTGAATGTGCGATAGTTAGGGACCTTAGGGTTAGGGTTGGGTTAAGGTAAGTGGATAGCTAGTGGTGTATGTCTGGTTTAGTGTAGGGTTTTGTAAAGTGTATGTGTGTGGATTATTTGTTTTGGTGTGCTTGTGTTGTGTGTATGTTTGTCGGAACAGCAAATCTTTTCCCTGGGAAAAATTTGCTATTCTGACTGTTCATTTTCTGGTGTTTCGATTGAATGGGTTCGATATTATAACAATCGATGTTATAATATAGACCCCAAAAATTCCCACTCCTTATTCACTGGGAGAGTTGCACAGAAGAGATTCAGTCACTGAAATAGTCCACATCTGATGATAAAGCAGGCATGATCAGTGTGTTGTAGGTACTATGCCTGGAAGCTTATTAACAATTTCTTTTTCACGCCTGAATGAATTCCATTACAATTTACTGAGGTGCTTGGGATTTTTACTGCACAGAGCATACAATACCTCCATCTGACTGGATTCATGTTGTAGCTGCCAGTCTATCATTGGAAAGTTTCTCTGAGATGGTTCTGGGTCAACTTGGAATGTGAGCTGTAATCGATTGCAACTATTTTTCATTACATTAAACTGATTCCTGGAGATCTAGCAGTGGAATAACCAGAGTGTGTGTGCTGCATCATGTATCCAATTCTACCAAAGGAATTTATTGAGGACTCTTTCACATGAAAATTGGTCACAAAATTCAAGAAATATATTAAGAATTAATAGACTGTGGCTAGGTTTCTTAGATCACAGCATGCATGTAAATTCCAATGATAACATTGATTACTGCTGAAAGACTGTCAACGACTGATTTGGTGGTGAGATGCTCTTCATGTTCATAGGTTCATAGGTTCATACTAGGCTATCTGCCCTAGGGCATTTACAAGCCTAGCCAGAGTGTGTTTGGTTTTCGCCACCCATTTTAAAATTAATTTTGCTATGCCCTTTTTCGAGGTTAGTATACTGTGCATCTGTCTAACAGTGACACAGAAGTGATACCCGGAGTAAATCTATGATCTCCCATCCACTCATCAAGATTCCTCTTAAAGAGAGTCAATGAGGGACTCTGCCTAACCTGGACCGGGATTTTATTCCAGAGTGAAGGGAGCCTCTGGGTTATAAATCTGTCCCTCCAGCATGTCCTATTTATTTCAGTGCTGAGGTTCAAGTCTTTCGAACGTGTAGCTCGATGGGATTTGAATTTTCTGAGGTGCAGCATGTCCATTAATTCCGGGTTGGACATGGCTTTATACATCAGGCACAGATCGCCTCTGAGCAGGTGGTATGCCACTGAGTAGAGCTGGAGTTTCTTTAACCGGGCAGCATATGGCATCTGTTTGAGCCCTTGGATCCTCTTGGTGAGGTACTTTTGGGGTCTTTCCAGTTGCTGCAGGTGTCTGGTAAGGTGCATCCCAAAAGGGGCATTGTACTCAATTATGGGCCTGATGAGGGATGAGTAAAGAGGCACGATGACCTCCCCTGAGCTAGATGTGAATCCCTTCATGATTAGGTGGGCTATATAAAATGATTTTCTAACCACTTTGGCCATGTGGTTGTCGAATGAGAGATTGCTATCAACTTGGGTCCCCAGGTCCCTAATTACTTCTTTCATACTTAATGGATTACCATCTATGTGGTAATTTGTGGGCACTTTGTTTTTGCCGAAGGGGATGACTATACACTTTTTGGCGTTTAGCTTGAGGCCATGGCTCTGGCACCAGTTGTCTGTTTCTATGAGGCCCTTTTGTAGGATGCTTGTGTCGGCTGGAGAGTTGATTATGGCGCCCAGTTTGCAGTCATCTGCGAACTTGGTCAGCCACAGTCCTTCCATCTTGGCCTGTACCTCTGAGAAATATATACCGAACAAGAGAGGTCCCAGGACTGAGCCTTGTGGGATGCCACTTATAACTGGTTTGGAGTCTGACATGGCTCCAGCAATTCTAACCATGTGGATTCTGTCCTTGAGCCAGTTTGCAACCCATCTAGTGACATAGCGGTTTATGTTTAAGCTGGTGAGCTTATCTATAATGCCTGAGTGGGGTATTGTATCAAAGGCTTTTGCGAGGTCCAGGTAGGCTGTGTGGCCTTGGTGACTGTTTCAAAGAAATCGACCAGGTTTAAGAGGCAGGATCTGCCCATAACAAAGCCGAACTGGGTAGGATCCAGTGTCTGTAGGTCCCCAATATCTTTATTTATGAGGTCTATGATGATCCTTTCCATAGCTTTGCAGATCAAGCTAGTCATGCTTATGGGGCGATAGTTTCCAGGATCCATTGAGGCGCCACCTTTGTGGAGAGGGACCACTGTTGCTGTACGCCACTGTTTGGGTACATATCCTGTAGTAAGGCTGAGATTGAACAGTAGTTTTATGTTTGGGTTTAGTTCTTCTTGGAGTTCATGTAGGACGCAGCCCGGGACACCGTCTTGTCCCATTGATCTGTGTTTTTTGCTTTGGAGAGGGCGGCTCTTACCTGAGCATCTGAGATGTCAGGGGGCAGCACACTGCTGGGATAGATATCTGCCCTTTTGGTGGGGAAGGGGGGGAGAAGTTTGCGCTGAACCTGTTAGCTAGGATGTTGGCAATGTCTGTGGGTTCTGTGTATTTTTTGTCATTTTGGACTAATTCTGAGCATATCTGGGAATTCCCACCCAGGTTTCTAACATAACTAAAGAAAGCCTTGTGATTATCCTTAGTGTCCTGTGCAATTTTTCTCTCGAAGCTGGCCTTAGACGATTTTATGAGTGCCTGTAGTTTTTTGCTAATACTGATCAGAGATGCCTTCCTTTTTTGGGATTTTGCTCTATCATGTAGTAGCTTCCTCCTTCTATTGTATAGTTTGTTTATGGCTGTGGTCCACTAGACAGGATGCCTGCCTTTGGAGGATAGGGTCTTGGTTTTGTTTGGGATTGCATGATCCATGCATTCCTGAAGGTGTTCATAGATTGCGTTTATAAAGGATTCTGTGGTCTGGGCCATATTTTCCACAGGCCCTGGGGCTTTGAAGGATTCCACCTCGGTTTTGAGGAGTGTGAAATTTGCTTTAGAGAAGTTTTTCACTGTGGTTTTCTGGGCAGGGGCTGGGGTCGGAATGTGAATATCAAGTGAGATTAGTTTATGGTCGGATCTTACCAGTGAGGGATACACTTCTGGTCTGGAGCATAGAGTCCCCATGTTGGTGATGATCAGGTCCAGTATGTTTTCCCCTCTTGTGAGAGTGGTAACAAGCTGTTCAATAGCATTTGAGTTTATAAATTCTAGGAACCGTTGGGCTAGGGTGTTGGAGGTAGAGTAATGCTCCCAGTCTATGTTTGGGTAGTTGAAGTCGCCCAATATAATGGTGTTTGGAGAGACCTTCATATTTTCCAGCGTTCACAGGAAGGCCGAGTGGGGTTCCTGGGTTTGGGAGGGTGGTCTGTAGCAGGCTATAAACTGGAAGGCAGTTTTACCCACTGTTAGTTGCACATGGATAATCTCTGATACTTCGTGCTGTGCCACCAACCTGGAGGTATTGGTATCTTTGAAGAATATTGATACTCCCCCTCCTTTTATGGTTCTGTCCAAGTTTTGGGGCCGAAAAACATGGTATGAGGTATAACCTGGTAGTACTGGAGTGCTCTCGGGAGCCTTGAACCAGGTTTCTGTTACTGCACAGATATCGATGTTCTCCATGCTAAGGAGAGTTTCGAGTGCATGCATCTTGAGGTTTAGACTTCTGGCATTGAGTAGCATTACTCTTAGTTTCTTATCCTTTGTGATACCTATGGAGGTGGGTTTGTCTTTTGAGCCTTGCCTAAAAAAGGCACTATGGGGGTGGCAAGAACCTTTGCCAATATCCGAAAGCCCAGGGGTGACAGGTGCAAGCCGTCCCTAGCGAAGCATCGTGGCTTGTCGAGCATGTCATCCCAGGCTGACAGGCATTGGATCCCCTTTGAATGACACCAGTACTTAAGCCAATTGTTGAAATTGATCATCTTGTCTTCATATTGTGGCATCATTCTTGGTGAGGGTAAGATGCTACTCAAGGTCAGGGTCATACCGGCCTAGGCTACATGCTCAGAGAGCTCCTCTATGTCTCTTTTCATGTAGTCCAGGGAGGTACGTCTCAGGTCATTCACACCAGCATGGACAATGACTGAGTCATATTTGTACTTGCCTTGGAGTGACCTGTGTGAGTGTGTGTGGGGGGTATTCTGGCCTCTCTCAGCCTGGAGCAGTATGTCATGTATGGGTTTTGGTAATTCTTTCTTTACCTGCTGCTTGGAAAGGAGACCTGGACTGTACTACTCAGCACTACTTTAATAGGTGACATTATCATCCTGGTACATCATATGAGAGGGGATGGCACACCTTGTGTATAAGATATGCATGCACTGTTATGTTATACAACACTATCTGTGATTTAAAGCTTGGATTTCTATTCCATCCAAATGCTGTAGGTTCTATCCAGGGTACCTACTAAGAGATAACAATAGCAAGTGTACTGAACCCATAAACATCTGGGTTAATACTACATTTAAGGAAGTGATTAATGGGATAATTGTGTTAATTGTGTCGGAGAAGGAGCAAAGGATCATTGATTCCTAGGTCTGTGCAGTTGTGTTGAGATCAGCAGTATCTCTACTACCAGACAGATAACACCTCTAATAATCAACTTCAAACCTCACAGGCGTATAATCTCCCCTTCAGCTCATATTAGTAAGCACATGAAACTATGGATTTGCACTTTCCTATTGTCTCTGTAGCCAGCCTGGTTGAAATAGGCATCCTGAGACAATGTAGCAGTTGTCTTATGTTACTGACAACCAGCTATTACCTAAACAAACTGATACAGTGTGTGAAAGGTGCAGTCATGTAATGTTATTGGAGGCAAAGCTCTCACATGAACTCACAACAAATGACATGCAGGTTGTCAGTACCACACTTCACCAAAACCGCAGTAAAACAGTCGCACACAGCTCCAACCAAACACACAGACCTACATATGCTGAGGATCTTAACGCTTAAGACTAATCTGTGTATACAGCAAAGGTCTCCTAATTGTAACCTAAGAAACATGTACCGTCCTCAACCTCACAAACCCACAATGCAGGCAGCACTCACCATGAAACATACATCTATGACTCAGATAAGATGAACCTCCATACATTCCAATGTCCTAGTTATAGGGGACATCATAATGAAACATGCTGATGTACCACTCACCAGGCTGTGTAAGGGGAGGGTCACGGTCAGTTATCTCTCATGGATGTAAATGGCTTGAGATACACCTCCCTGAACTATATGACAAGACCCGATGGAGGTCATGGAATATGTATCTGTGGCATGTATGAGCCTGACCTTGAGCAGCATTCTACCATAACTAAGAATGATTCTGCAATGCAAACAAAAGATTATTGACTTCAACAATTGGATCATCTTTTGGTGTTATTCATATGATATGTGTCAGCCTACGAGGAGAGGGTAGACAGTTCAATCGGCTTTCCAAGGACAGCCTGCACTTATCCTTCCTAAGGCCTTTGTAAATTGGCTAAATCCTTGTCCATCCTGGTAGTGTCTTTTTAGGCAATGTCAGCCTTCTAATGTTTCCAGCATAACAAAACAGAATCAGGATAACAGAAAGGTATTGCTGCTTAATGGTAGGAGTCTTACAGAAAACTTCACTCCCTGTAAGCAGATCTGTTCCTGGAGAAAAAAAAAATATATGCATCTTCACAGAGACCTGGTTCTAGACCAATGAGCGCACTCTGTCTGTGGGAGGTTTCATTGCCTACAACATATTCAGGTCCACTGTATTAAATTAAGCCACTAAATATGTCAATGTCTCTATATTCTTTAAAAGCTATTTCACCTCCAAATGTGTTACATTAATGACCTGGAACATCTCCATGTCAAACTCAGTATTAGCAAAGCCCCTTAACATATAATTAACTATAAGAATCCCCCTATGTTCTCCTCAGCCCATACCTCCAACGTAACCAGTATGGAGTTGCTATCACATCCTTCTCCTATGAGACATCAACTAAGACTCCATTAATTGGGATACTTATGCATCCTCAAAAATATATGTCTGAAATTTCTGAAATTCATAAATACAAGCTCTCTGGAGCAGTTAGTTCATACCCCTACCAGGGGAGATAAAATCCTTGACTTGGTCCTTTACAATATGGGGCAACTTTGCTCCCCACCAATTGTAACTTGTTCCCTGCTCAAACTGTACCACATATCAATCCTGGTCATCTTAATATTGAAGCTAGAAGCATCTTCTAATGCCTCAGTAGTAAGAGATTATGCCAAGTAGAAGCTATTAAAACTGAGTGATGACCTGGCTAAATTCAAAAGCCCCTTCCATTCTGATGACTCCATTGCGTATGTGGAATCTTTTAACATCAGATTCAATGTGCTTGTAAATAGCTGCAAATATGCTTCTGCACCCATCAGAATTAAATGGAACTCTAAATGTAATAATAAACCCCTAAGGTGGAACCATCATATAAACAGGATCTATAATAAAAGAAATAAAAACTCAGTGTTTGCAAAATTAAATTGTCAAGATGCCAATCACACTTTTGTTAAACTTAACAAGGAACTTTGAACCCTGATTAAATCATCCAAAGCTGGATATAAGGTAAATATAGTCAGCTAGGTGAAGGATAACCACATATCCTTTTTCAATTATGCTAGAATTCTCTGAAGCAATGCCTACCACTGCACATGGCTAATAGTAAAGGATATCACATACTCTGCCCAGAGGTCATAGCCAATTTTCTAGCAGAAAAATTCAGTTCTAATTTCAACCCTCCTCCTATATTCCCAGACCACATGCCTGCATCTACAACCCCCAATTTCCCAAGAACAAGTCCTGAAGGGGCTATCTAAGGCCAAGAACACTAGTACTACTACTACTATGAGGCCAGATAACATACTAGACTGCCTACTGGCCAGTTTGAAATATGACTTGTCAGACTATCTACAGAGATTATTATGGATGGAGCAGTGGTGCAGTGGTAGCATTGTCACTTCACAGCAAGAGGTTCTCTGGTTCAATTCTTGAATGGAGTGTCTTCTGTGCAGAGTCTGCATGTCCTCCATGCATTTGTGTGGGTTTCCTCTGGGTACTCTAGTTTCCTCCCACGTTTCAAAGACATGTTCTGTCGTGTTTCACCCTATGCCTCTGCTGAAAATTGGCTTTGTTCCTGGTAAGCAAATAATAAATAAATTATTCAATATTATACAATGACAGGTATTATTCAAAAACAAGCACTCTGATTGGTCAGCCCAAACATTGTGCACATTGTAAATTGAGCATATACCAACAGAAAAAAGGGTCAGTCGCCCAGACTTTCTTCGTTTAATATATGTCAATGCTTTGCAGTTTTCTTGAGCTAAAAGGTCGAGAGGTAGGGCAAAGAAATTATAAGGAAAATCAGGTATGTTATCAGAACTAAAGAAACATACATGATTTTCCTTCTATTTTTGCCCTCTCTTATAATTCTAAACTGTCCGACTTTCACGTATTCTTTAAAAAACAAAGCACTGATGTACTGCATAAGCATGGGAACCTAAGTCCCATATGCATGCACAATACATCAACAAAGCCACAGGACATGGAAGCAATACAGAAGAAAAATGGTGCCATTATACAAAGACATTCCTTGGGATACAGTAAACTCTGTGTCGGCTTTGCATGAAGCCTACACAGAGTTTACGTGTGTGCATCCTGATGCACAGTGAACAGCAGCACTAATTACATATTCATGTTGAGTACCATAGTTAAACGTAAACAAGCACAGTTTCATGGATGGCAACAGTATTGCCTGCCAGGAAACTGTGTAAAGCAACATGGGTAGCAAACCTGGTTACCTCAGAGCACAGTAAGTTACTGGAATTATGCAGAATGCCACAATGATTACCAGGGCTTAAATGTAATTATGAATATGTTCCAAACACAGTGTAGGATAGTGTATACAGTGCAGAGTACTGTGACATCCCATTCCAGGCATTCTGTACAGAAAGTGTGTAAATGATCTGTAGGAGTATGTGTACTGCCATGCAAAATAAACACTCAAGGGAAGTGTGTGAATAGGGACACACAGATGAATTGTAGGAATGAACACAAGGAAAAAGGACAGGTGAAACAACTTAATGTACAGCAGATGAGGGAATGTCAGTGGTAGATGGTTGTAGCAGCAACACCAAACACATATCAATATGGTACAGTACGGACTGAACAGTGAAATATGTATTATGTGACTGTCACACAAGGCAATATAACAATGGGAAAGATGTCTTTGTGACATGAGCATCCTTACATGAACAATGCAGAGGACATCTATCAGGGAATTTATATACAATTGGGGTAGGGTGCATATTATGAAGCTGTGCAAACTGATTTGCATGAATATGAGTGTAATCTCAACAGAGGTCTCCAACAAGTGGGATACAGGTAAAGGCTCATGGAAAACAGTAAAACAAGCATGCACAATCATGGACAATATCAGAATAATACCAACAGTAATGCCATGTTCCTGGTATAACATATATAATTCTGAGTGATCAGAGATGGTTCTGCACAAACACAATTGTATATATATATATATATATATATATATATATATATATATATATATATATATACACACACACACACACACACACACACACACACACACAGACATATATATATATATATATATATATATATATATAGAGAGAGAGAGAGAGAGCACAATTAACACTGTCACAAATGCTACCCATGCTATCAATGTTGTCAAACAGCTATGTATGTACTGTGTGCATCACTGGAATAGGTATCACACATGCTTCTGGTATAGCAACTTGATGTGGGTTCTGCACCATCAGACAGTAATGTTTATGCAATAAAAATAATACATGGGTATGGCCAATAAGATGTGTGACAGCTCACTGTGGCAAAGGTGGCACACTTCAGTTGCACATCACCGGATGATGTGTAGAGAGGTACATGAATAAGGGTGCATTGTACTCAATCACTGGTATGATGAAGGCTGTGAACCATGTAGATAATATGGCCTTTGATGTGGATGTCCTTCACATACTTGGTAGTTGTGTTACATACAAGGGAGTAGTCAGCATTGGGCCGCATGATGGTGGGCATTCCACATACCATCAACCCAAGGACACAGGTCATATACCACTTATAGAGTGTGATGTCTTTTATCCTTGGGATGTGCATTTGTTTTTAAGACATAACAACCCCCCACCCCGTTTTTGTTTCATCGCAGGTATTGTCATGGGTGTGGCAGCAATCTTTGATGTCTGTTGATACTGTCTGTATTATACTAATATCACAATTGAAGTCAATGATTGCCCAGAATCTGTAGTCCTTCAGACAGCTGTTTGGACACAGGATGTGTGTGTCTTTCATGACATCTTTGACTTAAATGATGGACAGGAAAGGGCCTAGCAGACATCCCTAATGTATAGACCTGATCACTGGACCTGAGATATAGGTCACTTCATGCATTTAGACATATTTAGATGCCATATATGTGATCCACTGGTCTACCCACTTGGTGCTATAGGTTTTTATGACCACATCTGAGAGTGTTGATTGAATACCTCAGTGTGGATTTGTGTCAAATGCCTTGGCCTTGTCAAGTTCAACAGGATGATAGTGTTGTCATTATGCATGCCCTTGATGACTTCTTTGAGGACATCTAACAGATGTAACAGACATGATGTAGCATTAACAACTCACACAGGTCTGTTGCACACAGCCAGGCTATTACTAGTGTCCATTTAGAAAACGTCCATGATGACCTGTTGGTGTACCTCACAGATGAGGAGAGTCAGGATGTGTCTGTACATGCATGAATGTTGTCCCCTCCAACTCAGATGGATGGATGTTGATTTACACCCTCCTATGGGAACATAGTCTGTGTGGAGGGTGTGTTGAGGTGTGTATTCAACCATGTCAGGAAGGTGTATGTGCTGAGTTATGCTACAGGTGATCTGTGATGTTGTCATAGCTCATCAAGTCTGTGTAATAAGCCTGGATGAAGGTAAGACAGTGCATACTGTCTATCTTGATCTGGCTTCGGCTTTGGACACAATCCCCATGCAAGTATCATTGAGAAACTCTCCCAGCTGGGGAATAACCCTTACATCACTAGATGGGCAACCAGTTGGCTCACCAATAGAACACATACTGTAAAAGTCAGTGATTCAACCTGTACCAGTAGAGCTGTCATGATTGGCCTACTCCAGGGATCTGTGCTTGGCCCTTTGTTGTTTGGAATCTATTTCTAGACAGTTCAGGCTAAAGTATGCAGATTTTGGCTTACCTTGCTTGCTGTTTCTTGCATATTGGGTGCAGTCATTGAGTCAACCAATGATGACAACATCCTGCAGGAGGGGCTAACACAGACAAATGATTGGTGACAAAGCCACACAGTCTAAAAATTTGTCTTTATTTTGACCTTCTGCAAAGTCAAATTCCCTGCTAATTACAGCATTGACAACACTCCCCCTGTACTGAAACCCAGTGATGCAAGACCTGATAAGACACATAGACAGCAATCTGAACTTCGACCACCAAGTGTCTACAGTGGTATGGAAAGGTTATCTTATGCACATCATAAGTCAATCCATTGTATTCAGATCTGAGAATTATATAACAACACTGTACTCGAACCTCATCAGAACACTAATAGAATATGATGCTCCCTTTTGCAAGTACCACACCAGACACATGAGGCAGCTGGAGAGAATGCAGAGGTTTTCATCCAAAAAAAAACACAGGACCCATAAACCATGCCATGACATATGCATATAGACTGAATGCCCTTTCACTGTAATTGGTATCGTATAGGATAAGGTAACTTCTGCCTGGCCAACAGGCCAGTCTCTGACCCTGTCCTGGTAGGAATGGTGCACATCCACAAATCAGATATAGGTGATGGCATCAGCAGTGTCTGGTGAGGAGAGAAAGGTAATAACAGTGTCCCAACTGTTGGTGTAAAAGATTTTCTCTAATGTCAAGCAAGTGCACAAACACACACACAAACACACACACAGTTGACTCCAGTGAGAACAGAACCCTTACCTATCTAAGTACACTGACTACAGAACTCTGTATTTAAGGCAAGTGCCATAGCTCAAGATTGCCTTGGAGTGTCTTGGGCAACACTTTATAGGTGATGACATCAGCAGTGTCTGGTGAGGAGAATATGGTAATAGCAGTGTCCCACATGCTCATGTATAAGGCTCTGTCTAATGCCCCTAGGGCCCTTACAAGCCTAGCCAAGTTCAACCCCTGTTCCCTTAAGGATCTAGAGATATGGTCTATGATATAAGCAGCTCTAAATCAGCAATGATTGCCCCTATCCAAGAGGGACACAGGTGAAACCCCTAGGATGAATTTGCAGTTTTCCATCCAATCATCCAAGTTATGCTTAAAAAGGGTTAATGAGGGGCTCTGTTTAACCTGTATTGGCAGTCTATTCCAGAGGAGAGACAACCTCTGGGAGACATATCTGTCTGTACAAGTCCTGTTGATGTCACATGCTAGGTTAAGGTCTCTAGAGGAAGTGAATTGTCTACCATTTGACTTACAAATGTCCAGCATTTCCATTAAGGCAGGATCAGAGCTTGCTCTTTATGCAAGGCACAGGTCGCCTCTGAGTAGGCTATACGATACAGAGTACAGTGACAGTGATTTCAGTCTGTCCACATAAGACATGTACTGAAGACCCTGAAGTTTCTTTGTGAGGAACATTTGAGGTCTCTCCAGTTGCTACAGGTGTCTAAGTACATATCAAAGGGAGCATTGTATTCTACTATTGGCCTGATGAGGGAAGAGTACAGGGGATTATAACCTATTTTGTTCTGGAAGCTATGCCCTTGCTTATGACGTGAGCAACTTAGAAGGCCTCCCTTTCCACCGTGGAGACATGGCGATTGAAAGAAAGGCTTCTGTCAACCTGTGTGGTCAAATCTTTCAACATTGATTTAGAGCTTAAGGTGTTGTTATTAAGATGGTAATCCGCAGGGACATTGCCTTTGCCAAATGGGATGATAATGCATTTTTTTGCATTGAGTTTAAGACAATGCTTTTGGCAGCAATCATTGGCTTGCATAAGTCCTTCTGTAGAATGTTGCCATCATTTGAGGATTCAATTACTTCTCCCAGTTTGCAGTCAAGGAAGCAAACTTTGTCAGCCACAGACCTTTTGTTTTTGCCTGTACTTCTGAGAAGAAGATTCTAAACAATAGGGACCCCAGCACTGACCCTTGTGGAACACTACTGGTAACAGGTCTGCTGGTGGAGGTGGAGTCCTCTATTTTGACTGTATGTGTTCTATAGGTGAGCCAGTTTGCAACCCACCTGACAGTATATGACTTGACCCCCAGCTGGGTGAGTTTTTCAATGATGCCTGAGTGGGGGATTGTGTCAAAGGCATTGGCCAAGTCTAGGTAGGCTGTATGTACAAATATGCCTTCATCCAGGGCATTGGTGACAGTCTTAAAAAAGTCCACAAGTTTCAACAGGCAGGATCTCCTTTTAACAAAACTAAACTGGGTTGGGTCAAGTGTTTGAAAATCTCCTATATCCTTGTTGATAAGGTCCATGATGATTCTCTCCATGGTCTTGCAGATAAGGCTGGTTAGGCTAATGGGTTTATAGTTCTTGGGGTTGGTAGATGCAAACCCCTGATGTGCAAGGGGATGATAGTATCTGTTTTCCATTCAGCAGAGACAAAATCATGAGGCTGTGGTTGAAAATCGACCCAGTGGTGTTGCTAACTCCTGTTTTAAACCATTGATAACACAGCCTGGGATGTTATTATGTCCCATAGATGCTGTGTTTCTGGCCTTGGAGAGAGTGGTTAAGACCTGCTCTTTAGAGATATTTGATGGAGAATAGGTGGTAGGAATGTCTTGGGGTATATGTGGTGGGGACAGTGGGGAGAAGTTTTCACTGAACCTGTCTGTTAGCAGCTTGGCTGTTTCCACTGGTTCAGCATATGTTGTACCATTCACTGTCAGTTCAGCACAAATCTGGGCTTTTCCTATAAGGCTTTTGATGTAGTGAAATAATACTTCATGGTTATCCTTAGCTTGGGATGCTAATCTAGATTTGTAGTTAGCTTTAGAGGACTTTACAAGATGTCTTATTTTCTTGTTCAAGCTGAGAAGGGTGTGGTTCCAATTCATAGGTTCATAGGTGTGTACTAGGCTAACGGTCCTGGAGTCTATATAAGCCTAGCCCAAAAAGCTTTCCTGACATCATGCTGCCCAATGTTAGTTCCCAGTGCCCCTATCAAGCAGGGCCACTGAAGTGATCCCTGGGGTGAATTTTCTATTGCCCATCCACTCGTCAAGATTTCTCTTGAAGAGGGCTATTGAGGTGCTCTGCTTGACGTGAATGGAAAGTCAGTTCCAGAGCATGGGTAGTCTCTGGGTTAGGAACCTGTCTCTCCAGCATGGTCCTTTTATTGTGGTAATGAGGTTGAGGTCCTTGGAGCATGTTGCATGGAGAGATTGGGATTTCTTCAGATGTAGCATATCTAACTGCTCTGGGTCAGACATGGCTTTGTAGGTCAAGCATAGAGCATCTCTGCATAGGCGATATGAGACAGAGTATAGATGGAGATTTTTGAGTATATCCTTATAGGGCATATGTTTAAGGCCCAGGATCCTCTTAGTGAGGTATTTTTGAGGCCTTTCCAGTTGTTGTAGGTGTCTAGTGAGGTACATGCTCAATGGGGTGTTGTATTTTATAACAGGTCTAATGAGGGACGAGTAGAGATGGATTATATCCTCTTTCTTCCTGGTGAGTAACCCTTTGTAATGAGATGTGCCACATAGAAGGACTTTTTTGACCACAATGGTAATGTGGTTATCAAGGGAGAGATTGCTGTCAACCTGTGTCCCCAGATATCTTATCACACCTTCAGTGTTTAATGGACTACCACCGATGTGGTAGTTCATGGGCACCAAGTTTTTCCCAAAGGGAATGGCGATGCATTTTTTCATATTGAGCTTAAGCCCATGGTTCTGGCACCAGTCATTTGTCACAGTGAGGCCTTTTTGTAGAATGGCTACAATTGTTGGAGAGTCAATATTGGCTCCCGGTTTGTAATCATCTGCGAACTTATCAGCCAGAGCCCCTTTGTATTGGCTTGAACTTCAGAGAAGTAGATGCCAAACAGGAGAGGACCCAGGACTGATTCTTGTGGGACTCCACTTGTAACTGGTTGGTAGTCAGATGTGGAGTCCACTACTTTCACAGTGTGGATTCTATCAGTGAGCAAGTTTGCAACCCATCTTGTGACACAGGGGTTTATGCTTAGTTTAGTGAGCCTATCTATGATTCCTGAGTGAGGGCTGGTATCGAAGGCCTTGGTAAGATCGAGGTTGGCTGTGTGAACTACCTTGCCTTCATCCACAGCTCTGGTGACAGATTTGAAGAAGACTATCAGGTTGAGCGGGCATGATCTACCATTCACAAATCCAAACTGCATGGGGTCCTGAGTTTGGAGATTCCCTATATCCCTGTTTATAAGGTCAGCGATGATGTGCTCCATAGCCTTACATATCAGACTAGTCAGGCTAATGGGGCGGTAGTTCCCAGGGACTGTGGTTGCTCCCCTTTTGTGGAGTGGGATGACTGTAGTGGTGCACCATTCACTAGGAACAATGCCTGAAGTGAAGCTGTGATTGGACAGGATACTCAGGTGTGGTGCCAGTTCACTTTGTAATTCATGCAGAACTCAGCCAGGGAAATTATCAGGTCCCATGGAAGCTGTATTCTTGGCTTTGGACAGTGTGGTTTTAACCTGTGTAGCAGTGATAACAGAAACTTGGCATTCCTCTGGTATTGTGATAGGCCCTTTAGGGGGTGAAGGGGGGGGGTAAAGTTTGCACTGAACCTGTCAGCCAGTATATTGGCAATATCAGTTGGCTTGGTATATCTGTTGCCATTGTGCTGCAGCTCAGAGCAGATCTGAGAATAGTTGCATGATCGCCGAGTCATACATCCAATGCACTGTACGAACACGTACACAAATGCATGGATCTCGCATTACCCAATATAACCAAGATGCTCTCCTCCAAAAAAAGGAAGACAATCTGGTAGTCCCCTGCCATAAACAAACTCTACAACAGAAGGAGGAAACTGATGTGGAATAAGGTGAAGTCCCAAAACTGGAAAAACTCCCTTAACAACCTCAACAAAAAGTGGAGATCCCTCAGCAAATCTTCTAAAGCTAGCTTTGAAAACAGAATTGCAGCAGATAGTAAAGACAACCACAAGGCCTTCTATAGTTATGTAAAGAATCTCCATGGCAATACCCAGATTTGCTCTGAGCTACTGCACAATGGTACCTCCTATACCGAGCCAACAGATAATGCCAATATACTGGCCAACAGATTCAGTGCCAACCTTACCCCCACAAAGGACCAATCATAATACCAGTAGATTACCAGGCACCCAGTACAGCAACCTCTCTTTTGACTGAGTCTATAGTAGAACATCAAAGTTTCAGAACTTCAATTGTTCTAATATCGACCCCTAGTAACCGAAAGCTGAAAATAGTGAAGTTTCAGAAAATAAATTCTTTCCTATGGAAATAATTTGGTGGTCCGTTCCTGTTGCTTCGCCATTTTCAGCTCTGTGGTGGGAAGTTACAGGTTGGGTTCAGGTAAGTGTGCGATTGTGTGGATGTGAGGGTTAGGGCGGGTTAGGTGAGTTAGGGTTAGGGCACGGGTCAGGTATGTGTGCGAATGTGTGGACATGAGGGTTAGGGTGGGGTAGGTGAGTTAGGGTTAGGCCCCGGGTGAGGTGTGTATGTGATAGTGATGGACCTTAGGGTTAGGGTTTGGGTTAAGTTAAGTGGGTAGATAGTGGTGCATGTACAGTTTAGTGTAGGTTTAGATATAAGATTTTAGGTGCATGTGTGTGGATTACTGTTTGTTTGGTGTGTTTGTGTTGTGTGTATGTGTTTTGGAACAGCAAATTTTTTCCCTAGGAAAAAAATTTGCTGTTCTTAATTTTTGATGTTATCAGTTTTCAGTTACTAGGGATCAATATTAGAACATTCGAAGTTCTGAAACTTCGATGTTCTAATATAGACCCCTTTTGACCACCACATTGCCACTGTGGTCAGAAAGTCCTTCTATGTGGCACATCTCATTGCTAAGGGTTTTGCATCCAGGAAGAAAGAGGTCATTGTCTCCCTCTACTCTTCCCTCATTAGGCCAATCATCAAGTACAATGTCCCATTTGCCATGTATCTCACTAGACACCTGCAGCAACCGGAGAGGTTGCAAAAGTACCTCTCAAAGTGGATCCTAGGCCTTAAACACTTGTTCTGTATGGACAGACTCAAAAAACTCCAACTATTCTGTCTCATACTGCCTACTTAGAGGTGATCTTTGCCTGACTTACAAAGCCATGTCTGACCCAGCTCTGTTAGAAATGCTACATCTAAAGAAATCCCAATCTATGGAATAGACTTCCCATACATGTCAAATAGAGCACCTCACTGGCCCTCTTCAAAGAGAGAGAAATCTTGGTGAGTGGATGGGAAATATAAAATTCACCCCGGGGATCACTCCAGTGGCTTTACTGTACAGTGGCACTGGGAGCTAAGGTCAGGTGGCATGATGCCAGGGTAATCCTATGAGCTAGGCTTGTAAAGGCTCCAGGGCCATTAGCCTAGTACACATCTATGAACCTATGAACCTATTAGTATTGCCATGTAAATTCTTGACATAAATATAAAATGACTTGTGGTTATCTTTAGTATCTGCTGCAAGTTTGTTTTCATAGCTAGCTTTTTTGGATTTGATGACGAATCTCTGTTTTTTGCTGTGGCTAGCAAGAGAGTTTTCCCAGTCGTGGGACTTCACCTTTTTCTGCAACAGTTTCTGACATTGTTCATTCTTGCTCTAAGAAAGTAATTTCTTCCTCTAATTATATAACCTGTTTATGGCAGATGTCCACCAGGCAGGCTTGTTTTTTCTTAAAGATCTTGCTTTGGTCCTATCAGGAATGGCTGAGTCACTGCAATTGTATAGATGTTTATACAATGCATTGGTGTATATCCCAGTATAAGTGTCCTTGCCATCAGTTGGGACAAAAGCTTTGAAGCGATTAATGTCATCTTGTAAAAAGCTGTAGTTGGCTATGGACAGTTTTTTTTGCGGTGGTGCAGCGGTAGCGTTGTCGCCTTACAGCAAGAGGTTCTCCCGTTCGATTCTCGCCTGGAACACCTTCTGTGTGGAGTCTGCATGTCCTCCCCGCAGTTGAGTGGCATTCAAAAGACATGCATAAATGGGCATGCCTTCGTTGAAGGTTAGGCGTTGAGCTGGCACCACGGCACCGTAAAAATCTACTGCCAATCATTAGCAGACCAGAGTTCCACTGTGGCGACCCCTGACCAGGAAAAGCCGAAAGAAGAAGAACAACAATCTTTACTTGTGCGTTTTCCACAAGGGGCAATAGCAATTTTCCGAAAGGCAGTTTGCAAAGTTTGCAAACGCCGAATGGAAAAAGGTTCGAATGTGCATTGAGCGAATGCACAGTGAGATTCGCTCATTGCACATTCGACATTCTGGGGCAGATTGCACTATAGTGGAGATGGGAAAATGATTCCTTTCCCAGCTGTAGTGCAATATTGGAATTAGAATTATAAAGTAGGGGGTGTGGGGGGTGCAGGGGGCAATCCCCCCTGCATTACACTTTATATAATTTTTGTTTTGACATTAATGTTCAAAAATCAGCGAATCTGCTTTTAAATTTGCTGATTTTCGAACACTTACAACTGACGCTGCTTCAATTTTCGTGGTTACAATTCACTCATATGAGCAATCGCACCACTGTGTTTCACTTGAAGGTAAACTGTTTTTTTTTTAGCCTAATTTCTCCTGGGGAGGGGCTAATGCTATTGCTATGTTGAAAGAGACTGATTTATGATAAGACTTCACCAGATAGGGCTGCACACTTGTGGTGGTGCACCATTCTACCATGTTGATGAGTACTAAGTCTAGAATGTTTGGGCCACTTGTGGGGCTCCAACTATCTGCTCCAAGGCATTTGAGTTAACAAGGTCCATGCACCTTTGGGTGACTATGTTTGTACATGTATAATTTACCCAACATATGGCTGGGTAGTTAAAGTCACCCATAACCAGGTTGTCTGGCTGTATGTTGAGTGACTCAAGTAGATCCAAGTAGGCAGTGTGGATTTCATGGTTCATGGAGTGGGATCCATAGCTGGTGATAAATTGGAAAGGGATCCTTCCTATAGTCATTTGCATGTTGAGTAACTCTACCAGTCTGGTGGTGTATTTATCTTTAATGAATGTTGATACTCCTACCCCTTTAGTTTTCACATGTTCATTTTGTGGTCTGAATGTGTGGAAGGTATTATATCCCCCTATGGCCAGGGTGCTCTCCATAGCCTTGAACTAGGTCTCTGTGACTGCACAGATGCCTACATCTTCCAGGGTATGGAGTGCTTCCATCGAGTGCAGTTTCAGATTTAGACTCCTAGCATTTAGCAGCATAACCTTAATGTTGTTTTTTGAGGACATTTTCTATGAGGGCAATTTTGTTTTTTGTGGCATTGCCAAAAAAGGCACTATGGAGAGGCAAGAGCCTTAGCTAGTAGTCAAAAGCCCAGCTGTTACAGGTGGAGCCCATCTCTGGCAAAGCATCATGGTCTATCAACCATATCATCTGAAGCTGACAGGTGATAGGTCCTAGGTTACACTCTACTCTCACTAGGGTGTAGGGGCAGGACATTTTTTTGTGGAGGAAAGCTAGGTTAGTGCTCAGAAAATGTGAAAACAGACTTGTTCCAGCAAATCTGAACCAAGTCTGTGCTAGGCTAAAAGTGCAGGAAACAGCCAAAATACAGTAAAATACTGTTCAAAAATAACAGCACACAGTAAAATACAATGCAAGAAGTGCAGATCCACATGATACTTATTTTTCAGTAGCAGGCAGTGGATGCTTTAGATAACACAGGAGATTGATTGCTTGTTGCCAATCTCTAAATTAACAAAGGGAAAGCCCAAGACTGAGGCTTATTCCAGCAATACCCAACTCAGATGATTCCTTGGCTGCACACGTCTGCCACGGGGCGCAGGGGGCCTTCTTGATGTAAGATGGCTGGTTTTAGTACTCAAATGATGCCAAATTGTCTAGATTCAGCAAGCCTGAATATAGCCTAAGCTATAGAATGCAGAAGTACTAGTAATTTAAAGTGCAGAAAATCTCAGTCACAACAGCAAAAAACAGTTTAAATAAAGTAGCAATTCAGTAGAATACTCCGACAAGAGTGTAGACCACAAAGCTTCCTAGTGTGAAATAACTGATCTGGAACCCAAGTGCATAAACCAGAACAAAGACACATAGAATAACAGGCACAATAAGCCTTCACCAGCAATTCCCAGCATAGAAGGTGGAATGTTACACCCTCCTGCCACAAGAGTCTGGACAACAAACCTTCCTAATGTGAAATAACTGGTTTAGAGCCCAAGTGATTAAACCAGAACTAAGACATTTTCAGAATAACAGACATAGTAAGCCTTCCACCAGCAATTCCCGGCTTAGAAGAGCAGATGCTACCTCTCCTCCCACAAGAGTGCAGACCACAAACTTTCTTAATATAAAGTAACTGGCCTGAAGCCCAAGTGCTTAAACCAAAACTAAGAGGTTTGGAATAACAGTTACAATTTAAACAGGCTACAAACGATTAGTAATACATGCAGCAGAATAAATGCAATTGAACACCTTTAAGAGCAAGCACCGAAACCAAAATAAACTAATAAAGTAGGAAGAAAAAGCATTCTGTAAAAGAAGCTGAATAATGTGCAATTTTCTTTTTAAGTTAAGTGGGAAGGGAGGAAACAGAAGATAATTCATGGTTAAGAAATGAAGGGGGTGGTTCTTCTCAACTGATCTCTCCATACTCATTAGAATGAGCTGATGAGATGGGACTGGGAGGAGTTTCCAAAATCAGATTTATAGTAGGGGCAGTCAGTTCAAAAGCCACTGAGTTTAAGCATACATCAACAGTTGGATGGCTGGGGTGGGAAAAATAAAATGCAGACAGAGATCAACAATATTCAGGCAGAGTACAGCAAGCTAGCCAAACAAGCACTCTAGCTAAATAGCAGAATTTGGACTATCACCTCCAGAAAGAAGGGTGACAACAACGTAATCATGTTGTATAGCCAATTGGACCAATTGAAGTGTGTCAAGAAGACACATGTCAGAAACAGAGCTATGTATGTGTCAATATTTTTTTTTTGTGGGACAGGTTCCCATTTTTTTAATTCAGTAAGAGAGGCTAGGTAAGGGACATTGGTATTTCTTGGTTAGGTAAGTTGGGATGGTGAGAAAGCAAAGGCAAACCAAGACAAACATGATAAGGCACAGGGACGGCAAGAGATACAAACATTTGGGAAGCACCATGATTGAAGTGAGGGAGGGGACAACTTAGACTCATGCTCATCAGACATGGAGACAGTGAGAATCTAGTCCTCACCCAGTGGATTATCATCAGCTGGCGGCTGGAGTGCCTGATGTCTTCTCCTCCTATATATCATGAGGGAGAGCAGTCTTTTCATCCAGCATAGGTGTAGACGAGTTCTGTGGTGCACAACCCTATGCACCAACCCTGGCATCTCCCACTGGGTGATGAAATCTCTACCTCCACCACTACTCCCAGAGGGCACCACAGCACCAGCTGCTGGGGCAGTACTACCTGAGGATGCAGATAGTGCAGGAGCAACAGATGCAATGCTGCTAAGATGGGTCCCAGATGTGCAGGGAATCAATGCTGGAGCCAGTGGAGTGACAGCAGACTGATCCACTTGGAATGGCATACCTCATTGTGTTGTGAAGCATTTAGTGATGTTACAGATGGATGACATGGAGACATTTTGATGACACATAATAGAAAAAAAAAAAAAAAGATAATGGTTGGGATGAGAGAAAAAAAAGAGATAAAATTAGTATCATCTTATGTGACATACAATGCATTAACATAATTATACAAATATTTTATCCGAAGTATTACATTTAAGTATACATCTTAACAACTACACACATTAACTACAGATTGCTGAAAGTAATCCTTGAAATATGCATATACTGTACATATGTTTGATCCAATTATAAAGATTACAGTTTACAGCAGGGCATTTATGCACTTGTATAGAGTTTAATTTTTTGTAATATTATTAAAGAAATTCAGTATTATGTAGTTGTTACTCGTGGTATTTGAACCCACATAATTTAATTACAGTCTTATACATGACTCCTAAAGCTGGTTTGTGCTACAGACTAGTGCATGTGTATTTGTTTTTACAGTTTGGCTATGCATGCTCAATTTGATACAACTGTAAAAAAAAATCTATCTTTAAATTTTAAAGCTACAATAATACTTCTCTTGTGCTGCATACATACCATTTCCTTCCCTCAGTCTTGACATTTGATCAGCATGAGCCTGTTGATTAAACTCTATTTCAGCATCATTTGTGGAAAGAACAGAAAACAGCAGAAGGGTATTGTGCATACCTGTCTTGCCTATATTTAGCTTTCCATGCATTACACATAATCTCTTATTATCATACTTAGACAGCTGTGGGATGTCAGCAGTTTGAAGCTCAGTCAACCATTGGTTGAGCAGATCCCTCTTGCACCTCTGTAGGTCATTAAAATTATAACTACACTATTCTCCAGTGTGGGGGATACCAGTCACATGGGATACAGTCTGAGCCAAACTACTCCAAGCTTCAAGTTTTGTACTGGGAGCCAGAATAGCTCCCCCTGCAGAACCCTTTGGCTGTGGCGCTTTACCAGGAGTTCAATAAATACCTTGCCCTCCTGACCACTCCACCTTTGTGGTCTAAACTGGGCACCTTACCCTTTGACTTCAGACATGTCTAACACCCGAACCAGTAATTACAACTAATGCTTACCTGCCATTTCTAGTTATCACATTTACTGGTAGTTGGCAAACCTGAGAAATGACACAATCACATTTGTTAAGCAGAGAGTAGCAGTGACATGCAGGTAGAAAATAAATATGTTAAATTGGAAGATTAATCTGACACTTGACTGTACTTTGAATGATGTTTGCTGCTGTAGCTTGGAAATATATATTGAAAATTGGAAGGTAACTGTTAAGTGAGTTAGGTTTTCAGACATGCACTGGGGGCATACATTTCATGAACTGACACATTTGATTTTGGCTTTATACATTGGTAAAATAGATTTTTAAAGTGTGGAATTCAAACCTAGACATAAGGGACAAAACATTTTTTTTCCACAGCAGTGATTTTTCCATCTTTGCCACAGAGGAAGTGCTGCTCAGACATATTCAGGAATTATTCATAAATACAGGTGACAGTTTGAGGTATTATACATGTATGAGTGTGACCTAACAAGGTTCTTGTATATAGATCCAGTTGTGCATGTGTCTTATTTAATTGTGAAGGCCATCTGAGTCCAGATAGCAGAATTATACTTACAGAAATATAGTAGACAGTATATCCTCAATCATACATCTGAAACACAAGGGTGTCTTATTCCTCATAGATATAATTCATATCAGTTCTGCTAACTAAAGTGTTATGAGTGAGAGTGAGTATAATGGCAAATGGAACAACAGAAAAATGTCTGGAATGTCCTGTATTAGAATCTAGGACCATGTGTATGTTAGCCCTACATTTACATATGTTGCCACAAGAATGTTGAAATACCACCTGTATATTTTTCAGTTCATTGCTTATAAACTGCACTGTCACAACAGTAAAAATAGGTTGCACACTCTGTATTAGAACCCAGGGCCATCTGTATTCCAGCCCTACACTTATACCTGCTGCCACAGGAATAGTTACAGGACAGTTCCATAGTTTCCTACTCATTCTTAAGTTCTCTGTTTTAACCTCTGCACAACACTGCTTAGTGTGTTTGCATAGTGCCTAACAGAATAAATTGAATGTATCTGTTTTCAGTTATTGATTGTCAGCATCCTGTTCGATGGCTGCAGGTGCTGAGGTACCTTGCTAACAACCACTCAATGTTGCAACAATGTACCCTTTTTCATCTTTGCACTTTTACAGATGCGCTGAATGCAGGTGTTCTGTCTGCTTCCTGTAGTGCAGGTTTGTGCACTGCTAACCATCACACAAATGAGATAAGCACAGCCAAACCGGCCAGTAATTTTCTCTATTTCTCTTGTTTGCTCTAAGCTGCACAATGTGCAAACACTGGCAAAAATAAAAAAAATAATAAAAAAAATAAAAGGGAAAAGTAGTTGAAATGAAGAAAAGAAATCTGTGAAATAAACACTACAAAATGTTTGTTAGTACACATGAAATATTTTTACGTAGGTCTGGATTTGAACTCACACCAATGAACTTTCAGAACACAGTAAGAGTTCCTTATCCCTCTTTGCCATACAAACAGCTTTGTAGCAGGGAACTGAAATTCTGCATACAACCAACTGCAACATCATCTACAGTAGTAAACCATATGACAGTTATTTGTGCATGTATTCATTTCAGATGTAGTGTACTGAGTGATCACATGACCATTTATGACTATTACTTGGAAAAATGCAGTTCTGTCTTATCCCTCTGTGTTTTTTTGCTCATTCTTGTCTTATCTGACCAGTAATCTGAGACATCCAGTTCTAAGGAATTCTATATCATTGTCCTTAAAATGTGTGAGGATATTAAATGGCAATAATATAAAGTTGTCAACAAATGATGGAGAGATTGGTTGTTAATGATTAGAACCTGTGAATTGATTGTGTGCTGCTTACTTACATTTCCAAACTTGATAAAATTACTTCTATACTTTGTAAGTCTAACCTGACACCCACTGGGGGTAGGGCAGTCTGCATTGCTGTTGTGTTTTTTTCTTCTCTGTATCAGTAATCATTCACACTTGCAATCCCTTAACAACAGACACTGAGGGAGTTCCTGCACTATGTTTACACCTGATATACACAGAGCCAAGTATTTGAGATTCAGCAATTCTAATGATTTCACACCCCATTTGCATCTTCACCATGTTCACAGCCCTGAATCTACAACATAAAAAGCCGACCATGTATCTAGCGAACCTGAAGGTGAGGAGACTTGTTTATGTGGAGAACACAGAAGAGTCTATTACTTTGGGATATATCTGCACAGAAGAATGTTGACCTTGAGAAGGTGTGCTTGCATTTTCAGCTATATACTGCATATGCTGAAATGTCATTAAGAAAAGTCTGTTTAATATTATATATATATATATATATATATATATATATATATATATATATATATATATATATATATATATATATATATATATATATGTACACACACACATTAGCAAACACTACTTTTATATGTATGCATTATTTAGAAGTGTACTGATGGCATGAACATGTTTGTCAGGGCATTTCACAGGTATACATGATTGGCAATAGCCTATCCTAAAATGGAATGTTCTGTGTTAAATCTGTAGACATGTTTCAAGGACAGTTCATTTGATAGCATTTTTAGCATTTTACTGATGACTTGTTACCAAAATGTGTCATTTGCCTGTTCTTTTAGAGGTGGGGGAGCAAAGTTGCATTTCTGTTTTGTCACAAACAAGGGATATGCTGCTATTGTTACTCTCCTTGTTATGCATCCAGTCTTGCTTTGTGTGTAAATGCAATATGTTACAGGCACACAATTCATGTTTTTCATATTTCAGTATCTTGACTGTTTTATGATTTTCCAGTGGATAATAGTAAAATGCTACCTTTTCTGTTTTGTCTGGAAACATGGATATTTTAGTTATGTAATGTTTATGTGTATTAGCTTTCTGTTGTGTTTTAGGTCACCTAGGACTATGGCATCCAGGCATCTCAATCCCTGAAACCCCCCTTCAGTGACCCCTAGAATCAGGTAATTGTGGAAGCTTTTAGGTGAGGTGGTGTATTTCTACTTGAGAGGGGACATGGAAAAATGTCAGGCAGGATGCAAATTTGGCAACAGATAGTTGCTGATGTGAATGCAGTAGGTGGCTACAGCAGGCCATATGATTAATTTCAACATAGGGCCACTGACATGATCTCATCTGCATGGAGCAGAGCAGCTGCAGTGGCCCATGATTGGATGGGTAGTGGGGGGACTTCTACAGAGCCACCACTAATAGCAAATGAAGAGTTCCTGTCCATTGTCAGGGATCAAGACAGCTCCCAAGAAAGTGCAGAACAGCATGTCCTTGATGTGGGTGCTACTGTTTCAGGGACAGCAAGTATGTCCCAGGAGGAGCTTCCAGGTAGGCTTATGTATCTCAGCTGTTAAATAGTCTTGTATAGTAAACTATTTAAAGCAACATGTTAGTTCTGTTTAACAATAAATTGGTTTTGGGGGAATTGTACATTACTACAGTTAACAACACTTGCTGATTGATTACACATGGGCTTAGGCTGGACTTGCTATCCAAGTTCTTGTTGAAAGTGTAGTTAATGGACATATAAAGGGCAAAAGTTTTAACGCCTGTGTTACTGCTAATTGTGAGGATGTTGTTCTTAACTTTTGCTTAACTTCTTCCAGGACCATTGTCCATAGGAAGCATAGCATCAACTGCACATGGTAAGCCGAATAGCTTTTTTGTCAGTGGTCAGTGGTGTATGATGTGGGTGCCAAGACTGTTGTGTGTATTCCTGTACTTTCTGTAGTAGTGGCAACACTGTTACTTTGTTAGCATGCATTTGACTATGGTAGCATAGTTATTAATTTTTTTCCCTGTATTTGTTGCTTATTATCACAGATGATCCTGATAGTGGAAGTGTAGGACTGTTACCATCTGATGTCAGAGTATCAGAAGACTTTGAAAATGATGATGGTGGCAAAACAGATGCACAGTTGGGGATGCAAAGATTGAATCTGGCACTGAGGTTGACCTTCAGCCATCCACTGTAATTCCATCAGACAAAGCCAGTAGGTCTATGCCAACCCATTCCAGTGAGCCCTCAGATATTAAACAGGTGGAGGATGAGAAACTTGATCAGGGAAATGTGGTTAATGTGACTTCAGTGCTTGCTGACTCTGGCCGCGGCTAAAGTGTGGGTGAGGTGGCATGTAAGAGTGTTGTTAGGAGTGCTTGGAGGAGGCCTGCTGCCCATCCTCCACCTAAACCAGGTCTTTCCATGCAATTCGATGTATGTTTTGGGCCAACATGGAGGCACAGGCACATTCCCATTGGTTCTACAGAGAAATGCTTAGATTTGTAGATGTGGCACAGGCTGACATGCATGACTGCCTCCACCATGTTGCCAATTCAAGGGATAGGATGAATGACATGGTGGAAGGGGAGATGTCTGTCATGGAAAATCTGCTGGGAATGGGACTGCATCCTCATGGGCATAAGTCAGCCACATCATCTGCTGTTGCTGATTTGGCAGTGCCCGATCAAGCTCTCCTAGTGACACTACTTCCACTGCTCAGTCAGTGTTTGGGGTGTCCACACCCAGACATAGTGGATGATGGGGTCATGGTCCTGGGCATCTTCGTGAGAGGAGCTCATCCAGCAGACATTAGTCACTTTCAGATATCAGCAGTGAATCTAACCATGGGCCTGGATGTGCCAGTGCAACTCCTGGCAGAGCCAGTTGTTGTGCTCAGGTACAACAAAGATGAACTGCCACCTCTACCATGCAAAGTCTACACTTGTCCAACATACCAAGACATAGAGCTAGCACAAAGTTTGGCTATGTTTGCAGACAATCACATAACAATTTCACCTAGAAGACTCATATAGACACACACACACCAGTTACATGGTTCAGCCATAAAGCTTAAAACTCATTTTGTTTCAGTGGCTATTTGTTAGTTTATCCAAATGTCTGCCTGCTTCTCTCTCTTACTCACACACACACACACACACACACACACACACACACACACACACACACACACACACACACACACACACACACACACACACACACACACACACACACACACACACACACACACACACACACACACACACACACACACACACACACACACACTCACAGACCTTTTGTGTCAGCCTAGGCCTCCTGCCCCCCCATATCACCCTGTGGAAGTGGTGATAACTGTGCCACATCCCTGTTTTCTACCTTTTGGGTTCAGGGATAAAAACATTTATGTCTGATGCTCAGGGTGCGTAGCTGACGTAGTGCTTAGTATAGCTGAATTTGTGATGTTAATTTGGTAATTTTACCTTTGACTTATATTGGTCTTAGAAAGTTAGACAGTTGATAGAATCAAACATTATTTTTTATCAGTATTGTTAATGATCTTGTGAGGCTGTGAAGTTCGAAACTGAAATGTGTCTCATTACTTTCCAACTTTTCTCTTTAATGATTTTCCAGTACAAAAGTATGATGTTAAACTGAAGTCATTTGGTGATCATCAGTAGTTTTGAGACATATGACTGCGTGAACCTTTGATGCTTAACACCTACTACTTGATAATGGGCACATATAAGTAACATAAATCTCTGCTGTCCCATGTTAAAGTTATTTCTGTACCAATCACCCACCTTTTACTTGTTTACATTACCAAGTAACAACATGCAAGGATATGCCATTCATTTGTATTATTAAAGAATGCACTCCAGGTTCAACACTTACCTTGTCAGTCCAGCAGTTGCATCAGTTTTAGTTCAGGGCTGACTATCTGCTAAGAGTACACAGCCATTGCTTAGGTAGGTTAAAGTTGTGAATGTTGCCTGGCATCAATGTTACTATATGTATGTGCATAGGAGGAAGGTCTTATTCCCTTTGATGGTGAATGAGTGTGCTATTCTTTGCCTCTTAGGCAATGTGAGGGCAAATTAAGCTTGCCTAAATCTGTCTACACACACTGCAGCTGCTGATTCCCCCTCTGACTCCTCACCTGTATGTGGCTGTAGTGGCCTTGCCATTGGTGGTGGGATGTGTGCCTCCTCCACCTCTTGTTGATCCTGCTGAAGCTGTTTTCTCAGGATGACATTGTGTAGCATGGCATATACAGTGAATATTTCAGTACATGTATGTGGATTGCACTGCAGGGTCCCCCATATATAGCTACACACCGAAAGCATGACTTCAGCAGCCCAAACACATGCTCCATGATATTTCACATTTGAGCATGTGCCTCATTATGGCATACTTCAGTGGGTGTGTGTGCATTTCTGATGGGTGCCATCAACCACTGTTCCCATGCATAACCTGCATCCCCTAGTAAATGACCCTCTGGGATATCCCCCCATAGTGAAAATCTGACACATTTGGGAGGTGTACCAGATATGTGAGTCGTGGTAACTGCCTGGGTTGCAAGCACACATGCTCAAGATGATTCCCTTGGCATTACACAGGAGTTGGCAATTAACAGAGTGGAAGCCCTTCCTGTTTATGTAGAGCCTTCCCTGTTTCCCAGGTGGTGCTTTAATTTCTATACGTGTGCACTCTATGGCACCTAGTATTTCAGGGTAGTGTGCTACAGGATAGAACCCCTACATATCTGTGGCCCTGTCCTCAGGAGTACAGGGAAAATATATGTGGTCACTAGCATGTTGTAGCATAGGATTGAGGAACTGATGGGGGATTCTGGATGCTGATGCCTTTGACACCCACAGCATGTCCCCTGTTAGTCTCCGAAAGGTTCCTGTACCTAAAATCGTAAGTGCTACACATACCTTTGTCTCCACTGGTATGTGTTCCCCATGATTTGCCCTGGCTCTGAGTTGAGGATGACAAAGGTTGCAGAGCTCCTGTAATGTGCATCTATCTACCCTGTAGCTCTCTACAATTTCCACGTCATGTAGATTGTGATAAGTTAAACAGGGTCTGAAAACTCTTCTCCTTCTTGGCCTTGGTGTATTAATAGCAGCAGCAGCATAGATTTCAGCCTGTTGCACATACACATGAATTAAAGCAACAGCAGCCCCTAACATTCTTTCTGTGTAGACTCCTTTCCTTGGCTGTGTTGCAATAGGTTTTAGAATTCATAGGGAAAACCAGCATTGAGTCTACACTGTTGCTTTATACTTTGTTGAATAGCTCATCTTTCTTGGATTGGTTGATTACCATACAATTCAGCTGCTTATGCTGTAATTAGCATGCCACAGTGTTTATCTTGTTTGCACACCATGTAGAGCCACTTAATGAATCTAGAACAGTGTGCTACTGTGTGCACCTTGGTGCGATGTACACACGGTGTAAACAGACCATATAGGCTTTATTAAATCTGACTGATTATTTAAGAAAAGTAAGTAATTTCTTTCTTAAATAATGTCATTGTATAATAGCAATAACCCTCTCATGGGTGTGATATATTGAAGATTTAACCATGGTTGCCTTTGTTTAATCACTCATTAAACCATACCAACCATGGGTACATCTTCAGTATATCACAGCCATTCATTGTTATTGTGATATCAGCCTCCCAAAAGGTATTATGCCTGTTGAATGGAGGACAACAACAATCATTGTCTTGCACAAAAGTAGGTATCAACAGACCTGGGTAGTTATAGACCCATACGCCTGATAAGCCTCATCTCTAAGGGTGTGGAATGACTCATTATGAAAGTAATAAATAAGGACATAGGTAGCCTACAAACTCTACCCAAGTCAATTCAGATTTGTCAAGGGCAGATCCTGACTACTTAACCAGGTCAACTTCTGTGAGAAGGTTACTGAAGCAATGGATGAGGACAAATCTGTACATACTACATAGCTAAACCTCAGAAAGGGATGTGACACCATCCCACACTTAGGTATCACAGATAACCTCTCTCAGCTAAATGTAAATCCCTCTGTAACTTGCTGGATAACAAACTGGCTCTCAAATAGAACCCAGAAAATTAGAATGGGTGGCTCTATCGCCTCCAAAACATGTATTGTTAGTGATGCGCCCCAAGGTTCCATCCTTGGGCCACTCCTTTTTGATATTTACTTCTCAGACACCAAAGGAAATGTTAAGACTTTATGGCTGACCAAGTTTGCAGACTACTGTCAACATGGTGTCATTGTAAACTCCCCAAAGGACAAAACATCCTCCAAGAGGGCTTTTCCCAAACACATAGCTGATGTTCAAACCATAAAATAAAATCAAATGCCAAGAAATGTATAGTTTTATCCTTCGGCTTGAATGACTTCTCTTGTAACTGTCACAGTGACAACACACCCCTGAAAGTTAACCCAGTAGTCAGGGATCAAGAAACTTTTGCTGACAATGAGCTATCTTTTGATCACCATATATCCACTATTCTTCATTGCACAGCTTATATCAAATGGTTTGGTATTCAGGTCTGAGGTGTAAACAATCCACTTTGCTCAGGTATCAGTCCAGTTATTGAATTAAATGTCATTTGGTATGTCCAAACACTTATCACAACTGGAGTGACCATGATGCTTTCTCACTAAAAAATAATCAAGGATCTGAATTACAAAAACTTATCAAATTGTTTCAAAGCCTTATCCCTCTTTTCTGTATCTGTCATATAAATCTGTCAAGAATCTAAATGGCAATGCTCAGATCTGCTCTGAGCTACAACAGGATGGCATTAAATATACTGATCCCAAGGATATTGCCAATATCCTGGCAGATCGTTTTAGTGCCAACTTCACCCCCCTCACCCCCTAAAGGGCCCCCTCTCAATACCAAAAGATTGACAAATTCTGGTAATCATGGCCACACAGGTAGAAACCGCACTCTCCAAAGCTAAGAATACAGCATCCATGGGACCTGATGACATCACGGGCTGTATACTACATGAACTACAAAATGAATTGGCACCTCACCTAAGTGTCATATTTAATCATAGTCTCACCTCAGGCTTCGTGCCCACTGAGTGGCACACAGCTACAGTTATCCCACTCCACAAGGGGTGATCCACCTTGGATCCCGGGAACTACAGTCCCATCAATCTGACGAGCCTGATCTGCAAGGGCATGGAACGCATTATCATGGAACTTATAAGCAAAGACATTGGCAACCTTCAAACACTGGACTCCACCCAGTTTGAGTTTGTGAAGAGCCGATCTTGTCTCCTGAACCTGATTGTCTTCTTTGAATCAGTCTCCAGAGCTGTGGACAAGGGTAAGGCAGACCACACAGCCAATCTGGACCTCGCCAAGGCCTTTAACACCATCCCCCACTCTGGAATCATAGATAAACTTACTAAGCTGGGTATAAATCCTTACGTCACTCAATGGGTTGCCAACTGGCTTACTGACAGAACCCAGACTGTAACAGTATCTGACTCCAAACCCAGCTCCAGACAAGTGCCAAGTGGACTACCTCAGGGTTCAGTCCTAGGACCGCTCTTGTTTGGCATCTACATCTCTGAAGTACAGGCCAACACTAAGGGACTCTGGCTAACAAAGTTTGCAGATGACTGCAAACTGGGAGCCATTATTGAATCCCCAAATGATGTGGATATTCTACAAAAGAGCCTCAAAGAAACAGATGCTTGATGCCAGAGCCATGGGCTCAAGCTTAATGCCAAGAAATGTATAGTTATCCCCTTTTGTTAAAAACCATATACCCATGAATTACCACATAGGTGGCAGTAAACTAAACACCAAAAGTGTGATGAGAGACTTAGGGACACAGGTGGACAGTGGTCTCACCTTCGATAACCACATCACCACAACAGTCAGGAAATCCTTCTATGTGACACACCTCATCACTAAGGGTTTTTCATCCAGAAAAAAGGAGGTCATTGTCCCATTCTACTCATCCCTCATTAGACCCATTATAGAGTACAACACCCCATTTGGCATGCACCTCACAAGACATCTGCAACAGCTGGAAAGGCCTCAGAAATACCTCACTAAAAGAATCACAGGCCTAAAGCAGATGCCCTATGGTGACCATCTAAAACAACTCTAGCTATACTCTGTGGCATATCTCCTACTCAGAGGCAATTTCTGTTTAACATACAAGGCCATGTCAAACCCTGAGCTTTTGGACATGCTCCACTTAAAGAAATCCCAATCCCTCAGAGTCACACGCTCCAGGGATCTAAATCTTGTCATCACAATGAACAAAACATGCTGGAGGGATGGGTTCCTGACCCAGAGACTCCCCATGCTCTGGAATAGACTACCCATGCATGTCAAGCAAAGCGCCTCCTTGGCCCTCTTGAAAAGGAACCTTGACGATTGGATGGGAGAATGGATATTCACTGCGGGGATCATGTCAGTTGCCCTGCTAGACAGGGGTCCAGGGAAGTAAATATTGTGGGAAAAAATAACTGGGGTATTGTTTGGCTAGGCTTGTATAGGCCCTAGGCCCGATAGCCTAGTACCAACCTATGAACCTATGAACCTATGAATCATAGAGGCTACTAAGAGGCAACCTCTGTCTTACACATAGAGCCTCAGCAAATCCTCTCATGTCAGAACTCTTACCCATTCACAAGTCCAATGGTAGAGTGAACACATGATCAAGGAATTTCCATCTCTTTTGCAACATAAACAGAACATGCTGGAGATATAGGTATGTATCACAGAAAATACCTCTTCTGTACAACCATCTTCTATGCCACATAAAGATGGATGAATGGATGGGAAACCAGAAACTCATTTCAAGTTTAGCACTTATGTCCCTCATGTCCTATCATATCCTTGTTCTGCTCACCTCTGGGTTATTTTTCTGCAAAATATAAGAGTCAAAAATTACCATGGGAATATAAAGCTAGACTTCTTAAGATCCTTATTAATCAGTAGACTAGTAATTACCTATGAGACTATTATTTATCTGATAGCATGACAATGGTGACTAAAGAAATAATATAGAGCAAAATGGAGAAAATGCATACTCGACTGTAGAGGGAATACCATGATCAAGGAGGTACTTTCGCCAGGGTGAGGCTCTTCTATTGCACTTCAGTTGGGTTGACCCCTGTGATCATTTCAAAAAAGTCTCAAAGACTTGAAATCAGTTCTGTAGACAATGGTACTTTTCTGTTAATGCATTTTACAGAAAATGTCTACAAAAACATTTACTTCCACCATTTTGTGAGCTCCTGCAGTGTTAGCCCTGTGGCACACACTTCTTGTACCCAATTGATTGACCCATTAGTTCCACTGACATGGTCAGAGTTAGACTTTTCCAGTGATGCTTAATCATTCATAAACTAACTTCTCAAGCATATTAGCCCATTCATTTTCCATTTGGAGGAGAGAGTTGGGTGCTAAGGACAAGGTCAGTCAGCAATTCTACAGGCCATCCTGTCTCCCTCCTCTGTTGATTTGCATGCTATTGTACAGCTACTTGAAGGAGGTTCAAGCTTGCTACCACCATGCAGAATCCCCTGACTGAGTACTATCCTGCTTCCAATGTATAAATGTCAAAGTTCTCACTGTGAGGAATCACATCTACAGGTGTCCCCTTCACAGTGAGCTGAGCCATCGCCCCCTCCCCTACAACTGGATGGGCAAGCTGGTGCTGGTTACTCACTCCCATCCTTCCCTGCAAGGACCTTCCTGTGCCCTTTCAGCTAATTAAATGCAGGCCATTTGGTATGCAGTAAGGGATTTATCTCTCGCTCTCTCTCTACTCCAAGGAGCCCAGCACTTGCCCTGTTTCTTTATCACTTGCATGTGAACACTAGTCAGAAGTCATAGAACATCCAGTACAGGAGAAGCTGCTGAGGCTGTCTAAGCCAAGTGTGGCAAACTAAGACAAACAGCTTACTTACTATCTTTCTCAAGTTTTTCATCTTGGAAGGAGTAGGTATCTTTACTCCAGTAATTAAGCCAGTATGCAGTATCAAGTAGAAAACATATCTGACAGCATTCATATTTGCTGTTAACCCAATTGAATCTATTCAAGTGCTTTTACTTTTTCTCTCCCCAGATGATATTGTTTTCTGTGGTTTACTATCAAAAGCACAAAAATCACTTGCGCGAATGGTGATTTCCGCGACAAATAACATCAACTCATACATATTAAGTAGGTTGTATGGTCGATGCAACAAAGTCGACAAATTCTGTTGACCATAGTTTCTAAATCCCCCATTCACAGCAATGTTGTGAATCCCTGCCCTGTGTACGTCCTTCAAAACGGATGTACACATGAACGTTGACATTCCGACTGTCGCTCCTACCATGGTCAAGGAAGTGGCTGTTGCACATGTCAACATTGACCTTTTGGAAGTAAACCATTTTCTGTACACCATTACCCTAGGATAGTAATAGACATGCACTGTCTGTCATGTAAAGGCACCACACAACTTATATTCTGTAAATATAACAAGTACATAACATATATTCTCTATTGTCTTATTCTTTAAATATATCATAAGCCAGCTTTTATTCACTTCATATTGCAATTTCTGTTTGTAGTATACTAACTTACCTTTAATTTTGCTAATTATTAAATCATTGTCATATAACTTGTATCTATTCTTAACCAATCTTTTCGTATTATGTCTGATACATTATATTTATTTAAACTGTATTTATTTTTTGTATTATTTTTAAAGAATGTAAAATTGTTGTTCTTAAATATTTTGTAATACTTTGGAGCTTTTCTTCTCAGGTCCCTGCTGAAAATGGGCTCCCACCCTGTCTGACTTTCCTGGTAATCAAATGTCAATAAATAAAACAAATACATACTTTGTGTTACAGGTCTGAGCATTACCTTTGTTTTCCATGTTTTGTATTTCATTTTATTTTATGTATGTATGCATTTGTTGACAGTGCCATTAGGCCAGTGCCATCTTAGCAAGGGAGATCTGAGGTGGTATTCATATATAAAGAGGAAAAATTTGGCCATGGCACTGAAGAGCTTCTGTTATCTTTTCCCGTAAGTGCTATGGGATATTTTACATCCATCTGAGCCACCACCAACTCAGGAGAATGGGGCATCAGTTTAACATCTCATCCAAAGGACTGTACTCTTGCAAATGTAGCACCCCTCTTATGCTGCACTGCAGTGTCAGAAGTGGTAATTAATCCATGTACCTGAGGTAGGAATAGAACCCACAGCCTTCTGATCATCCACAGCTGAGTGTGCTACCTATTGATCCACAGGCACTTTTACCTCTCTGCACAGTTTGTGCAGCCTTGTTGTAGATATATTTAGTAATCAGAGGTGTGAGGGCTTGCAGCCTCATCAGTTACAGTTAGGTTTGACCCTCTGCAAAAAAAGGGTTTTGTGTGTTTTGTGACATTAGTAGTGTTACTGTTTTGAGACTGCATCTCCCCAAGGTTTTAAATATTTTTTAAAATATTTTACATTAGATTAACAGTGTGTCAACCAAATTACACATAACTAGTCATAATAAACCCATTTGTTCCTTTGCTGTTATCAACATTCAGATGTAAAGATATAGGTTTAACTATGACTTATTGGCTGCTTGCTGGAGAAATACCATTTCATCAGCTTTAAAACACATCAAAGTATGCCAGGGGAATTTAGTCCCTCTTTACACCACAACTCTCAGGATTTTAAGATAATGGTCTGTCATGGTACACCCAGTGCATTACTGGAGGGACAACACTTCTCCAAAAAGGAGGTGTAGAAACACCTATGAGATGATATGCTATCCATGGCTACCTTTATTAAAGCCTTATATTGCCCACTTTATAATGCGGTTATGAGCCTCTTTAACATTTTTATTTGACTATGTAATAAATTTAGTTAATTTAACTAACAGAAGACCTTAATCCCTGCAGAGAGCTATGGCTGTTTCTCACCTGACCTTAAAGCATATATTATGTGACTCTTAAAATGAACAGGCGTGCATTCCCTTTCTTATTATATCTCATAGCACTAACTTCATTGTATCAATTTACTTCACATGCAGTTAAATGCTACTCAGCTTAGGGTCAGACTAGTATTTAATGATTAATCAGTAGAACTTGTATTCACTTTAAATTAATGGTTACATGCATAGGAGGAATTTGAAAGAGCTGCTACCCACTGACTTCATTAAGTGGATTTATAGTGTAATGAAATTATGAACAAATGTATACTTTTCTTGCTTGAAGTATTATGCCTTTAATCAAGTCACTATATGTTAAAATTTCCTAATTAGTTACAACCTACTCACTGAATGAAGTCAAGAATTCCTATGACAACTTAAATAGAAACACATTTTCCTTGGTGCTTTGTATTGTTGACTTACAAAGATACAAAATATAGGTTACATATTCAATTTATAGTTTGAGGAGTATAATTCTATTTGAAAAGGATTATTGCAGTGCATAGTTCCACATTGGTTTACAATATATGCAGTTTTTCTAGCTAATTTTTCCTTCTGGAGCTGCTTGTCCATCACGCGCCATCTGCTATCAGTCTTCCCTTTCACTGTGATAGACATAAGGATGGGAGTTGTGAGGATAACTGATATAAAGCTTCCAAAATGGTTATATATATGTATATATATATATATATATATATATATATATATATATATATATATATATACATACATACATACATACATATATATATATATATATGTATATATATTATTGCTTATATATAAAATTGTTACTGACCTTTTAAGACTAATCTATGGTATAGCTAGTTCATGATGCATTACAGTTTTTAATCTGTAGTGAGTTGTGCGTGAGATGGTGAATTGTTAACATTATTTATGCTGAGTGGACATATTGTTAATAATAAAAGATATATGTTTGCGGAAACCAATGGTGAATACTGACATTTCTCACCTGAGTAATGAATATAGAGTAAATATCACACCATTCTTTATTCTACTTATGTTTTCCTGTTTCCTAGCTGAGATTACATTAAGAGATGTTAAAATACAAAGTGAAGACAACATGAATTGGTGTTGATAATGGGTGACCTGAATGCACATATTGGGACAAACAGGATATGAGGACTGCCTTGGTACACATGAGTGGGGTAACAAGAATAAAGAATGAGAGGCTTTTCTAGACTTTTGTCTGGCAAATGGCTTGATGTTGCCCAAACGCATGGTCCAGCAAAAGAGACAGTGACTAGATCACATACAAGAGTGGCCAACATGTAACTTAGGCAGACTTCCGGCTAGTAAGGAAAGGGCACTGGGGTAGAATCAGTGATAGCAAATTCATCCCCAGTGAAACAGTTGACTCACAACATAAACCACTAGTTTCCACAATCAGCTACAAGCAGTGGTCAGAGAAGGTTCGAAGGTCATTAGAGACCAGGTTGAAGTCCTGGAAGTTGACTGGAGGGGAAGCACATGAGTTCAGGGAATTACTCAGGGCTCTAGCACCACAGGAAGAAGAGGAAATAGGTTGTGTAACTGAAGAAAAATGGCAGCACCTAAAAAGAGCATATGTGAGGGCCATATAACAGATACGCGGCTGAACCAGCTATAGGAATAAGGTATATAAGGAAAGCTGGTGGAGAAATGCAGAATTCCAGGAAGTCTTCAAAAGAAAGAAAGAGTACAGTAAAAAGTGAGAAATGGAAACGACTGAGCAGACTAGGAATACTGGTTGCCTAACAAAAAGCATAAGAGAGGAAATGCAATAGCAAACAATAAGGCATCGGAGACACTCTACCAGCTTCTGGGAATTGACTCAGTAGATAGCACAAAGAAACTCTATCAAATTGCAAGACAAAGACAGAAAAATAAAAAAGATAGTCAGACACCCTTCACAAGGGATGCCAGCAACAACCTGCTCACATCCACAGGACAACAAAGGCAGATGGAAGGAGTACTTCCAGAAGCTTCTGAATGAAGAAAACTTCACAGAAGCTGTACTGTCCAAGACACAGTCTACAATAAAAGATGTGGATTAGCCCACCCTAGAAGAAGTAAGAACATCACTAATGAAAATGAAGTCAGGGAAAGCAACAGGCTCATATAACGTCACAGCAATGATGAAGATGTTTGATGAGAAAGTGGAGAAACGGCTCCTGTGGATACTCAAAGCAGTATGGAGAGAACAGTGTATCCCAGATGAGAGGAGAATAAGCATATTTGTGCCAGTGTACAAGAACACAGGGGACAGGCAGACTCTGAGCAAGAACTTCAGCAAAAGACAGGGGAATGGAATGCAAAATTGAAGGCACATAGGATGAAACTGTCTACAGATAGGAGATTTGTAATGGCAGAAAATGGGAGCAAATCAGAAGATGCTGAGAACTGAGATAGATGGGAAAAGAGTGGAACAGATTAACAGCTTCAACTATCTAGGAGAGGTGGTTGAGGAGAAAGGAAGTCTGAATGAGGAAGTCAAAGCTAGATAAACAGGGGCTGCAGCCAACTGGCACATAATGTCAGGGTATTGTATGACAGAAGAATGCCAAAGAATCTGAAAGGCAACTTGTGCAACACAATGATGTGATGAGTATTACTGTATGGTATAGAACCTTTAGCCGTAAAGGCAGAGCAGTTGAGGAAGCAAGAAGTGATGGAGATGAAATGCCTGAAATGGCTGGTTGGATGCTCATTGTGGGACAAGAAATAAATGAGGACATCAGAGCAGAAGCAAAAGTATCTCCAGTTGCAAAGAAGGTCAACGAGAACAGATTGCAGTGGTTCAGACACATGTGCAGAAAGGCAGAAGACAGGCTGTTGAATAAGATTTTGGAGAAACAGGAAGAAGGCAAGAGGAAATGGTGGTGTCTAGCAAAGAGGGTGGATAGACTGTGTGAGAGAAGACCTGTGACAGTCAGGCATGACTGCTGAAGGTAGTAGGAGAGTGGTTTTGAATTGAGAGAGATGGTGACAGCTATCATGGCACACGAATTCATATAGAAAATGGGGAAAATGAGGTTGATGATGATGATGATGATGAAGAACGTTTGACAATAATGAAAGTGGGTTTGAGGATTATAATATAAGAAGAGACAGCTATAGCATGTGCCTTGCCTTTGCCTACTAATGCAGACAATCAGGATGTTTTTAATTGTCCTAATCCCACACCTGAATAGCTGACATAGGCACTGGAATGTCCCCTATACCCTCAGCATATGTGCCTGTTCTCTTACCCACACAAAAGTGAGGTTACTATTGCAAGCTGCCTAAATCCAGGCTCATATCCCTAGTCTTTGTGCCATTTCATTGTCATCAAGGTTTTATTTGCAGGGGGTAGAAAGGCAGGTTGAGACTGCAGTTCCATTCCCATAGGGTGGACAAACTGGAACAACCACTCACTCATTCTAAACATCCATTGCCCAGTTCCTCTAGTGGCCAAGCCACTATTCAAACTCAATTTATCCTTCACTTTATGTCATGGAACCAGCCCAGTGCTTTACAATGTGCTCACTGTTCTCAATTGCATGCCATTAATTTATATCACATCAAGTTCAAATTAAATTCAATTCTTTAAATTCTTTTAAATTAAAGTGAATTATTTTTACTCTTATATTCTTTATTTTACTTATGTTTGCTTGTTTTTTAGCTGCGGTTACATTAAGATATATTAACATACAAAGCGTAGTCAATTAATCATTATAGCCATGACAAGAATGACAAACCTACATAAGTGAGCATATGAAACTGCTTTGAAAAACAACTGTATTCAACTAAATTCTACTTTGAAAATACTATGCATACACAAGCAGAAGGCTATGAAAACTAGAGTTCAGAAATATCTTTTGAAAGTGCAACATGTGCACTAATGAATAACAGATGGGAATATGCTAACCAGTCCTCTGACTATTTTTGGTTATATATTTTTTGCGCTTTGCAAGTGCCTTTTGTCTTAAGAATGGAGCAGTTTTCATTTAAGTTACTCTGTGCATTACTAGTGTCATTAAGGTGCATTCTGGCTTTATTCTGAACTCTGCATCTCAGCTGGGGGTCCCACAGTTAATTGAAATACTTTATTTACTTAATTATCTATGTTTTCTCCATATACTGTATACAAGTTCTTCTATTTGTTAAAGTTTTAGCCGTCTTTCAATTAGTTTTTTGCTGACCGTACCAACAGAGAATAGTTTTTATATTGACAGCATCAATCAGTCCATTGAGCTATGTGGTGAACAATCTGTTTTTTTTCTTTTTTGAATAATTTGTAAAATAACTGCCAATAATAAAAAACATACATAATCATAAACAAAAACATGAAAAGTACAAATACATGGTTCACTGATTAACTATTGATAAAGACTTAGGACATATAGACTCAAGTATTAACTTGTCTTGCACTGCAATGTAAGCGACCTCATACTGACTTTCTGGTCCCATAAGCTGAAAGCTAAAAACAATATATTTACTTTTAATATCGATATAGGAACTCTGATAAGCACTGTATAATTAAGCAATAAACCACAACTGTGCAATGGTATATCAGGATTTATCCACATTTGGTGTGGTTTGATCATGAGGGAGAAGCCTGAATCAAATCCCAATATACCCACAAATGGGAGTGGATTATTGCTATTATGCAATGACATTATTTTAAAAAGAAATTGCGTACCTTTCTTAAATAATGTCTTTGTAAAAGGTCACTGTAGTGTTCATCCATATCTTTCTTGTTTACTGATATACTGCACATGCATATGGGACTTAAGTTCCCACGCTTGCACAGTACATCAGTGCAGTGCAGGAGAAGCAACTAAGAAAATATTTTTTTTTGGTCAAAATTTTATGAGAGTCAGTGCAAAAATGCAAGGAAAATCATGTATGTTTCTGATTTTTTTAGTTTTGCAGACCCTACTTAATTTTTCTCATATTTTGATCTGTCCTCTAAAGCATGTGCAAATAGAAAGTTTGGCCACTCTATGGTACTTCAGCTGCCTGATTTTTTCTTTTAGTATATGTTTGATTTACAACGGGCATGCTGGTTGGGCTGTCTAAATCAGCATGCTCATTTTTGAACAGCAATAAACTGTTATTGTATAATGCCGTTATTTTTTATGTTTAATGTCAAATCAAACAACTGTCTATAACTTAAACTAAAGAGAGAGCATATAGCCTTATCAATATCAATTTAAACGACTAATATGGTATTGAATGGGGATTGTTAATATTTGTTTTTTAGGATAATTGTGTTCTTTGTAGTTTTCTGATGTGGTGTTTAGGTGTTCATGTTTGGCTTAAAGGTCATACAGTTATTATTAACTTTTTGTTATATTTCCTTTAATTTTTAAATTTTTTCACCAGAACTGATGGATTTGTTTATGCTTTCTGTTTGAAATTACTGGGGCAAGCTGATGCGAATGTAGTGCAATGATTTTTTGTCTTTGCTGTGAATATGAATTTTCTTCTTGGTTATGTAACAAAGAAATTAATATGTACAAGTAAGGAGAGTATGGAGGAGGATCCATAGGGGTGCAGGGGCTGTAAAATAATATTTAACTTTTTTTTCTGTTTTTGTCCTCCTATAAGTATATTGTACCCAATAGATCTTCCCACAAAATCCAAGATCCATGGAATACTAAATTTTTCACTGTAGCTCTCTGATACTCCACAGTTATAATTGGGTGTAAATGGAAAACATCTCATTCACAAACGTTGCTCTCCCTTGTCATATTTATCGACTTTCTATAACTAAAAGTACATTAAAGAACTGATATATGATATTGAGTTCCTGTAGTAGTGTCCTTTGATGAAATCAGGAGAAAAAAAATACCATTCTACTGCTAGGTAGCAATGCATCTTTTCTTCTTCTTCACATCTTTAAAAATGTTTCATTTTGTTCAGCCTCTCAGCTCTTGGGTCAAGGGTTTGGTGCTGTGTCATGCCTGGAAGTTTGTATATTCTCTCATGCCATGTTGGGTTTTCTTGGGATAATATTATTTATTCTACATTGTAAAACATGTTTGTATATTGCAACATTTGGGAGAGGTCTGCTGTGAAATGAAAGTATTTCCATGTACTTGCAGGATCATGGTACCCATTTTGTGATGACTAGCATTATAAAATGCTTTACCTAAGCCAAGATTGTAAGATTACTTCATGCATCCCTCAGAGACAGCCACCCCACGTATTCCATAATCCATTTTACTGCATATTTTACATTGGATTACTGTTCCTCATTTATTTCAGTGGTATGCGGTAATACTGCAAGTTGTCTGTTGAATGGAGATTTTCATAGGTTATGTAGAATTTTATGAATGTGTTATCTTGTGGATGGCTTTCTACTCCAGTTGTGAGGTAAAATTCAATCTTCTTTCATAGTCAGGTTAGTTTGAATGAAGAATTAACACTAGCGATTCAACATGAGTAAGAAAAAACAGTAACTGAAAATTGATTTACAAGAACCTACAATTGTCATAAAGGGTGGTGTGTGAACCTTGCTTCTAGATGGTGGTCACTGTAAAGGTGATACCCTGACCCCATGTGTAAAAATGGGTAAACATGGATGTGGATGGGTGGATGGATAGATGGATCAAAGAAAAGTGCACTGCCACTTTGTGCATCATTTGGGTGGGGCTCTAAATGAATGCACTGTGTGTGGAGAGAAATACTGACTGGAATTCAAGAAAACTGTATAATGTCTACAACACACAATACAGGGTACATATTAAAGCCACATTAAAATGCCATAAAACTGACATATATTGTAAAGAAAGTAAACATAATGTTAAGGCCTTACAGTGGATAATATGGAGCCAGAATCCCACATAGAGGTGGGGTTCAGTTCTAAAATGCTCGCTGTAGAATATGCACTGTCTGAGAGCTGTCTTACTTTGTACAAAAGCTGCACATGGTAAAGGAAGTTTAAAGTACGATGATGTACTACAATTTATAAATAGAAATCTGAAACAACTTGTCAATATTATATCTTATCCTTTTCATTTTTTAATGAGAAATGCAATTCCAAAGTCCTTGACATGTTCAAATACTCAGAACAGTTGCATCTGTAAGAGGTAATAGATATAGAAGTCTTATATGCTGAATATTTAATATACTTCCTTTGTAGTAAAATATTTTATGAGAAGCTTTAAATACTGTAACACATTTCATGTCTTTCTTTAGGTACAGAGAATTTAAGAAGTAAATATTGTCCTGTTCCACTTCAATAAACACACAACACAGAATGACATTTGACGACGTTTATTAAACTTCCATAAACATGATTGTTAACCAATTGTTATAAATTTCAACCAAAACATGACATAAGTGATAATAATACCCATGGAAGAAGACATGAAATAACCATAAGGGCAGCACAACCTCTCACCCTTGATAAGCAGCGTCCCAATTTGCTCACTTATCCTTGGAATAACGAGGCAGCGTTCATGCTCACCTTCAATTTATTGAATTACACCACCATCCGTATAAGCAGCTCAGCTTGCTTATTAACTTGTCCACCAGAGCAACAGCTCACTTTCCTTCCAAACTTATTAATTGCACATCCATCACCAGAGGGGGAACAGAAGAGGGCAAACCTGCCCATCTTCTCCACCTTCCCCACTAAAATCCATAAAATCCCTGCTAATAAAAAGGAGGAAGGATGGAGGGCAGCAAGTTCACGCCAACATGTGACTCCTACTCTCATTACGCTTGAAAAAACCCTCTAATCCCCTCCCTAGTCTTACCTCATTTCCTCCTAACATCCCTCCCTCACATTTAACCCTATCTTACCCTTATTCTTTTAATCCCTCCTATCCTATGTATCTAACACCACTGAAGATGTCCCAGGACAAAGGGGTCTGTTCCAAACCTCATTTGTCCTGTTCCACTTCAATAAACACTCGACACCGAATTACATCTGACGACCTTTATTAAACTTCCATAAACATAATTGTTAACCAATAGTTATAAATTTCAACTAAAACATGACACAGGTGATAATAATACCCATGGAAGAAGACATGAAATAACCATAAGGGCAGTGCAACTACTCACCCTTGATAAGTAGCATCCCCCACTTGCTCACTTATCCTTGCACTAATGAGGCAGCGTTCATGCTCACCTTCAATTTATTGAATTACACCACCATCCATATAAGCAGCTCAGCTTGCTTATTAACTTGTCCACCAGAGCAACAGCTCACTTTCCTTCCAAACATATTAATTGCACATCCATCACCATAGGGGGAACAGTAGAGGGCAAACCTGCTCCTCTTCCTCACACACCAGCCTGACCAGGCTGTTCCCCCTCTTTTCACCAAAGCTTCCATCCTAAGGCCAAACATCATTCATGTACCCATTTTCTAAACTTCAGCTGGATCATAAGTACCAGCCCCCATCTGCAAAGAAACACAGCAAACTGTGCCTTTCTTAAGCCTCCCTCATAGACAGCACCCAGATCCTGAACTATCCCCTAAAACACCTGCATACCTGCAATACCTGAAATAAAACACTATCCCAAACCAGTGTAAAATCAACTGTGCTTCAATGAACCTGGATAAAGTAATATGTAATACACCCAATCAACAAAATTCATTACCTTCCACCTCAGTTTACTGCAAGGATTGCTCCTTCTAACTGCCTTCTACAACTTCACTGCATACTACTCTGATGACCAAAGCAATAACAATTCTAATGACTCCCCATCACTACCAACCAAATTAGTATCATTAAACTCCCATTGCTTAGCAATCCCGCCACCACAGTAATTATCTCTTACAAACCAGAAAACAGCTCTGCAGTTATCATGGCATTTTAGCAACTCAACAAAACAAGCCATATTATTTTGTTATTAAACCCAATTGCATATCATCATACCAGTGAGATCTCTTTAACGCAGGTGCAATATCAATTCAGACATTAAACCAACTAGCCTTTACCACATGAATGATTAAACAACCATCGTCATGGCATTCTTCAAACACCATCAGCCATGTAATTCCATATTGGCAACTGGAAACAAACCATAATGTCCCAACAACCCCAATGAACCTCCTACATCAGCTAACACAAACACCAAAAGTAAAATAAATACTCCATGTCCCTTCAATCATCCTCCCTCACACAAGCCACTGACTCAACCCTCCAGCATATAAACCTTATCACATACATAGCCAAAGTGACGAACAGGCCAAATGACTGAAAGAAAACCCTTAGTCCCTCCTTGATGTTAACCCAATGCCCCCTAAAACCAAACAAGAGCAATCGACAACTATCCTTAACAGCAATCCTATCATAGATCATGAACCTTCTTGTCATCCCTCCAACTATCCAGTACAAGAGTAGCACCTAAGAACCATCCTTGCTGGCCCTTACCTTTTCATAATGACTAAACACAGCCATAACAAATGCCACAAATACACCCGCAAACCCCACACCTATAAACGTATAATCAAAATACAAATTCCTATAACCCACCCTATCCATATGCCGCAAGGGTGTATCAAGGAACTAAGCCACAAGCAATAAAATTGATAAAGTACATCAACTATTAACCCTTCCAAAGTAACCCACTCAAACTGGCCAAAATAAATATGTCCTACATCTGCAAAAAATCACCACTGCCTCAACTGTAATGTGCCTTAATGACCATTGAATAAAATTACCTGCTACCCTATAGCCTCTCCAGCACTCAAAACATCCACAAAACAAAAACCATTACCTTTAAAGTCCATTTCAGTCAGGACATTGACTGTTACAATAATAAAACTCTTAATTCTACCATGTATTGTACATTATCCTGTATCACAAATCAAACAAGGTCATAAAACATTAATACTTATTCTAGAGTAAACAGGTTAGTTGTGCTTCATCATCCAGGACAGTCACGAGTTTCTTCTTCTTCCGGATCACTGTGCTTGCCTTTTCATCTATTCACTTCTGATTATTCACCGAATGACCCCACCTCTTAATCGACACCAAAGCATGATCATCTGCGAATTCACTGTATCTCACCACTGGAACTCGGCACACCATCATCTACAAAGAAAAGGGCAAAAATAAACCTACTAATAGGAACAAAAAGGCTCCACCTTATACCCACCTATTTCAAATTACAGCCACACCGTTCCAAGACCCCTTCTGCAAGAAAGAAAAAGACATGTAAAACATCAAAATACATAACACATTTCAAGACATCTTCAAGGACAACCTATCCTGCCAACCCAAGAAATAATGAACAAAACATGCAGGAGGGATAGGTTCCTGACCCAGAGACTCTGGACTAGACTGCCCATACCTGTCAAGCATTGCGCCTGTTTGGCCCTCTCCAAAGGAACCTTGTTGATTGGATGGGAGATAGGAAATTAACCCCAGGGATCACGTCAGTCACCCTGCCAGACAGGGGTCCAGGAAGCAAATACTATAAAAGAAAAAGTGCTTTGCCCAACTGACAATGGCCCCGCCTAAAACCACATCCACAATGGAACCTCCCTTTCCAGCAAACGTACCAAGCACTACTCTAATGGCTTATAAATTGCCAACACAACAGGATTTGCTTTAACATACCCTGTCTGAAAGATTCAAAGTCTGAAATAAGGTGCCTGCTTTGGTACTTGAACCATAAACACCTGCATGCAAAGCCCTGACTTAACAACTATGCTATATCGGCATTTATTGATTAAATTATATGTCATGTCTACTCATTTTATTCATTTCTTCTCTTGGGATTTGGAAGAATAAAGCTGTGTGTGTTTTAACAATAAATAACTTTATGGTGAAATGTTCATGCACTTCTGGTATTAAAATGAACTTATTTCTAGTAATACTACATTTGTATATGCACAGTCCTAGAGATATAAATGTTCACTCATGCAGAGTTTAATGCTGAGAGACTAGACCTTCTATTATGATTTGTAATGAACCTTGCTTTGATTTTATGGTATGACTTTCATCAGTCAGACATATAGGTTCTTCTGGAAAACCTATGCATTTCCTTTTCTGCAATGCTTTATCTAGGAGCTGCCTAAATGAAATAGCAAGAGCAGACAAAAATGTTTATGGTCTTGCCCATTGTACCAACAAAACACAGAGACAGCTAAAGAGAGAGACCGACAGAGAAAATATACTTTACATTGAAAATTGTAGTGATTGTCCTTCTGATCACAAAGTATTCAGTTGTACACAGAACAGGAAACTGCTTCAAAAATTCTACCCAATCCTGTTATCATATGTCGCAAACAATTTGGATTATATGTAAACGTGTTTTAACATTTTGCTGATTAAAAAAAAAATACATGGCTGTAGACATTAATCAGTCAATATTTATAAAGAGTTTAAATAAACTGGTCAGTATAACAACTAATGTCACTATGCACTGTGGAAAGCAAGACTTATACAGATACATGAAGCACTGTTCTAATTTATATATATTATTTCCTGACTTCTGCCCTATAACCATCACCGTCTGCACCATCTAAAAGCTCTCTCTCTTTTTTTTTTTTTTAGCCATGAGTACACCATAAAAATATAAGAAGTCAGTGGCATTTAGTAACTGTAGGATTCATTTGCCTACCTCCTATGAGCCTGTTTTATAGGAGGTTTAATGTAATTTGCACAGTGAGAATACTACAGATCCAGGTGACTGAAAAAGGGGGAGATATGATCTTTGTTTGCAGCCATGGGAACAAGGCAGAAGCAGATACTGTGAAACAGAACCCCATTTTATGACTCCTTTCCAGTATGATTGTATCTTTTATATTCTGTTTAATTACAGTCAAAACAAAAGGAGTAAATAATTATTGAGTTTCAATGATGGGTGCAATTTTATGCACTTTGTGGCTAATCATCTTGGGGATAGTCTATTACATTTCAACCGCTAATTAAAGTATCGGTTTCAACAATACTTTATATACAGCAATAAAGCTACTCCATTTTTGATTGAAAATGTGATGGTAATGGACACCATTGGTCCTCACGTAAGTGAAATTCCAGAAATATCAAGTTATTTGGTCACCAAAGTTGGGTGGTCTCCATTATCACCTGAAACTGCCATTAAACCTGATACCAGTAAAGTTTTTAATTCCTGCTAAATATATCTCTTGGCTGTCGTGACCTTACTACCCACCATCTATGCAACCAAACAATGAACTGGGAAAAAAAATGGCAACAACTACCAATCTATCCTACCTGAAGCTGCTACCTTACTTCTAATGCCTTGATCCACTCCACTATCTTAGGCACAGTATAAAACATAAGGCAGCTGAAGTGTGGAGCTCCAAGAAACTACGATAGCTGCATGGTAAGATAAACATGGCCTGTGAAACCATAGCCCCAGAAAAAGCCTGTGAAATCATGAATCACCCAAGAAACCACCTAAAGCAGACCAGGAACCTTCTAGACCTCTCCCGAAACCAACTTATAAGCAAAACGTTGAACCATCAACAAAATGCACATTAAAGCCACTTGCTCAACCAAACAACCCATTGGAACACATCATCTTCAACTATAGACCAGATAGAGTGCACAGACGCCACACATTAGAGAGGTATGGCCTTAATATACCTTCCTCAAATCCTGATACTGAAAGGAAATGGCATTTTTTTTTATATATATATATAATGTGTGTAATAACAACTAATCTAAATGCATGCGGGTGATATATTGTACATGGGTGCCTCACAGCCCACAAAATTAGACCACTGAACTGGCCACCACCAAATCACCATGAGGCTTCACTATGTCACCACCACAAGCCTTCCCAGCCCCCAACAGAGTGAAGCATTATACCACCAGCACGCAGCTAAATAAACCCATGAAGGTGAACCATCAATGGAACGTGCTTGCATTTGTAGCCCATGAAAACAGTCAGAGCTTGCAGTTTTAGTACTGAAAAGATACACGGCCATATCTTTCCTAATCACTGCCGGATATGGCCACCCCCAAATATTTGTCTGTCCACCGCACCATGGACTCTCTGTTACAAAAGCACCTGGATTGTCTATCAGGGAATCTTTAAACAGGACCCCATCAACACTAGTACACAAAACCCAATGAAACCAAAAAGACTTGTGCATGCACAGTAATGCATTCACAGCCCTGGAAAGCTACTAGTGCCGTGAAAATGCCAGGACGTAGCACTTCAACCACCATGTGCCTTATTCAGTTCCCTCTCTTTTTTTTTTTTTTTATTTTTTTATTTTTATATATCCACCAGGAAAGTAGCAAACCACAAGTATGCCATGCGACCGATCACCTAACAAAAACGGTCATCCCAGCCTGCCTGAAAGTCAAGATTTATGAAAATGTAGTTGAGAGGTAGCCAAAAGATGTGTGGATGCAAAATACAGGACTTGTGCTTTACAAGTCAATACTGTAAACCTGCCCGCATTAAACCTGCCTGCCAAAATGGTCGTTAGCACTGCACAAAGCACAAGCAACTGCCATAAACCTTTGCAGGTCAGTCACAGTCAATTAAAAACACTCACTTCAGATGATGTGTGCAGTAACACTATCAGAGCATCACTTATTTGTTTTTATTTTTTATTTATTTATTTTTTTTATGATATATGCACAAAACCCTGATTCTGTAGGGACTCTACTAATGGCTCTCCTACTACTACTTTCCCAGGATGACAAGATGTGAGTTGTATGAGTGAACATAATGGAACACACTGAACTAAAACCATACAGTAGAATTCCTGTGCTGTGCTCCAACTACTGGAGGCTGCACTTTCCCCACTGAAAACATCTTCACTTTCTAAACCCATACATACCCCTAGCTAATTTCCCATATCATAAAATAAAACTCCATTATAATATATGTTACAAACCACCTACCACTAACCAGTATCCTGAGGCCTACCTTGTCTCCCGGAGTACCCACAGGTCGTCATAGGTTCATAAGTTCATAGGTAGGTACTAGGCTATTGGCCCTAGGGCCTATACAAGCCTAGCCAAAAATGTACCCTGGCTTTCACCACCCAAGAAAATTATTTTCCTGTGCCCCTGTCAAGCAGAACCACAGAAGTGATCCCCAGGGTGAATTTCCTATTACCCATCCAATTATCAAGATTTTTCTTGAAGAGTGCTAATGAGGAGCTCTGTTTGACATAGATAAGTAGTCTGTTCCAGAGTATGGGAAGTCTCTGAGACAGGAATCTATCTCTCCAGCATGTTCTGTTTATTGTGGTGACAAGATTTAGGTCCCTAGAGCGTGTAGCTCGGAGGGATTGGGATTTCTTTAAGAGGAGCATGTCCAACAACTCTGGGTTTGACATAGCTTTGTATGTTAGGTAGAGATCGCCTCTGAGTAGGCGATATGCGACAGAGTAAAGCTGGAGTTTATTGAGACGGCCTGCGTAAGGCATCTGTTTGAGGCCAGTAATCCTCTTTGTGAGGTATTTTCGCGGCCTTTCCAGTTGTTGTAGATGTCTTGTGAGGTACATACCAAAAGGGGCGTTGTACTCTATAATGGGTCTAATGAGTGATGAGTAGAGGGGAACAATGACCTCTTTTTTTCTGGATGAGAAACCTTTTGTGATGAGGTGTGCCACATAGAAGGATTTTCTGACCACTTTGGCGATGTGATTATCAAAGGAGAGACTACTGTCCACCTGTGTCCCAAGGTCTGTTATCACACTTTCGGTGTTAAGTAGACTACCGCCTATGTGGTAGTTCATGGGTACAGAATTTTTACCAAAGGGGATGACAATGCACTTTTTGGCATTGAGCTTGAGACCATGTCTTTGACACCAGGCATCTGTCTCAGTGAGGTCCTTTTGTAGGATGTCCACATCATTAGGAGTTTCAATTATGGCTCCTAGTTTGCAGTCATCTGTGAATTTAGTTAGCCAAAGACTTTCTGTGTTAGTCTGTACTTCAGAGAAGTAGATACCAAACAGGAGAGGACCCAGGACTGAACCCTGTGGTGCTCCACTCATCACTGGTCTGAAGTCTGATTTGGAGTCTGCTACTTTAATTCTGCTTCACCTTCGTTGTAACTGCCAGCATACACCATAAAGAGGCGGAGAGGGTTTTAAATTAATAATTTTAGACTTTAATACAAAAAACAAGAAACAACAACAACGGACAGTCAGATTTAGCGCTTTCGTCTCCTTTACGGAGACTTCATCAGAATCTGTTTTAAATTAAAACAGCACTTTTTATATAGTTCCCAATAGTAGTTAAGTTAATTGATTAATAAATTGATTAATTAATATATGCAGATATAACACAGTTTAAAAGGGGACATTCACTTCCATGTTAAACCCACTCCTACTGTATTCAAATGTCACATATTAAAATGTTCAAACATACTGTTCTATTAATAAATATTCCAAAAATAAGTAGATGTATATATATATATATATATATATATATATATATATATATATATATATATATATATATATATATATAAAAATGTAAAAAAAATAATATAAATACAATTGTATAATGTAATATATGAAGTAAACAAAACAGAACCAATGCAAATTGTGATGTATTACTTGTGTTATGAGATATTCAAGGCTCAAAAACAATAACTACAGCATGAATATGAATCTAAATATCAATATACTAATATAAATATCAATATAGTATAAATGAATTATTATAAAAACTTTTATGTGTTCCATGTAACCTAAAAATAATAAATATAAATATATAAATAAATAAACAAATAAATGGATAATAAATATTTTGTTAAAAATTTTGTTAACAATATTATAATGAATTGATTAATTGTTTAAATAATTCGATGTTTAATTGAATGCATTAAAAGTACATTAGTTAGTGTATTAACATAAAGATAAAAATAACTGAACCGAGTACGTGATACAACAGTATAATATAACTAATGTTAGGTCAAATTAAGAAAATATTTCTATGTGTTGAGTATATAAATGTATTGATTGCTAAATCCATTGGTTGGACTCTGTAAATTTCCAGTGGTAGTCATCATAATATAGACATTTCTCCACTAAACAGTCTTCCATAACATATTAAAAAACATTTTGTATCATATCAACATTTTTTTTTTTATCATATCAAAACATTTTTTGATTTAATTTAAAACAGATTCTGATGAAGTCTCCGTAAAGGAGACGAAAGCGCTAAATCTGACAGTCCGTTGTTGTTGTTTCTTGTATTTTGTATTAAAGTCTAAAATTATTAATTTAAAACCCTCTCCGCCTCTTTATGGTGTATGCTGGCGGTTACAACGAAGGTGAAGCAGAATTGAAGTAACATATATGGGACAGCCTTAATTGTGCCGGAACGTTTTTCTTTTTGGTGAATTCACTTTTCCTGGTTACTAGTCTGCTACTTTCACAGTGTGGGTTCTTTCAGTAAGCCAGTTGGCAACCCATCTTGTGACATAGGGATTTATACCTAGTTTAGTAAGTTTATCTATAATTCCAGAGTGGGGGATGGTGTCGAACGGCTTAGCGAGATCTAGATAGGCTATGTGAACCACCTTACCCTCATCCATGGCCTTGGTGACTACTTCAAAGAAGTCTATCAGGTTTAGGAGACATGATCTGCCTTTTACAAACCCAAACTGTGTGGAGTCCAGGGTTTGGAGATCTTCAATGTCTTTGTTTATGAGTTCCATGATGATACGTTCCATGGCCTTGCAGACAAGGCTCGTCAGGTTAATGGGGCAGTAGTTCCCGGGATCTGTTGTGGCCCCTCTTTGTGGAGTGGGATAACTGTCATGGTGTGCCATTCAATGGGCACAAAGCCTGTGGTGAGGCTATGATTGAACATGGTACTTAGGTGGGGTGCCAGTTCATTCTGGAGTTCATGTAGAAGGCAGTCTGGGATGTTGTCAGGTCCCATGAATGTTGTGTTCTTGGCTTTGGAGAGTGAAGTTTATACCTGTGCAGCTGTGATTACAGGAACTTTGCATTCTTCCAGTATAAAGATGGGCCCTTTAGGGGGTGAGAGGGGCGTAAAGTTAGCACTGAACCTATCTGCCAGGATGTTGGCAATATCAGTTGGTTCTGTATATTTAGTGTCATTGTGCTGTACCTCAGAGCAGATCTGAGTGTTGCCATTTAGATTTTAACATAGCTATAGAATGCGTTGTGGTTGTCTTTAGAATCAGTGGCAATTTTGTTTTCATAACTAGCTTTGGAGGATTTTATGAGGGATCTCAGCTTCTTACTGAGGCTGACCAGGGAGTTCCTCCAATTGTGGGATTTTACTCTTTTTTTCAACAGTTTCTTTCTTCTGTTGTAGAGTTTGTTTATGGCAGAAGACCACCAGATTGGCTTCCTTTTTTTGGAGGATAGCATCTTGGTTCTGTTAGGGATAGCACGATCCATGCACTCGTGTAAATGCTTATAAAGTGCATTTGTGTAGGATTCAGCAGTGGTACCTCTATTGTCCATCTGCATGGGTATCATGAAGTTTGCCACTTCTGTCTTAAGAAGCGTGAAGTTGGCTTTGGAGAAATGTTTTACGGTTGTTTTCCTAATTGGGGGTGGGACCAGGATGTGGATGTCTAGGGTGATTAGTTTGTGGTCAGATCTGACCAATGAGGAGCTGACCTCTGGTGTGGAACACCAGTCACCCATGTTGGTGATGACCTGGTCTAAGATATTGCTGCCTCTGGTGGGGGTGTGGATAAGTTGATCCAAAGCGTTGGAATTGATGATTTCCAGAAAACGTTGAGCAAAAGAGTTGGTACATGAGTAGTTTTCCCAGTTAACGGTAGGGTAGTTGAAATCACCCATTATTAGAGTGTTGGGTTGTACCTTAATATTTTCCAGTGTATCAAGAAAAGAGGAGTGGAAATTCTGGGGCATGGTGGGGGGTCTGTAGCAAGCTACAATCTGGATTGTGGTTTTGCCCAGAGTTAGTTGAACTTGGATAATCTCGGATGCATTATGCTGAGCAACTAGCTTGGAGGTGTGGATATCTTTAATGAATATGGACACGCCTCCACCTTTAGTGTTTCGGTCTGGGTTTGGTGGCCGAAAGGTGTGGTATGAATTATAGCCTGGTAATGCAGGGGTGCTCTCTGGAGCTTTGAACCAGGTCTCTGTCACTGCACAGATGTCAATGTTCTCCATTTTAAGGAGTGCCTCAAGTGAGTGCATTTTGAGGTTTAGACTTCTAGCATTGAGTAGCATTACCCTCAGATTTTGCTTGCTTGTACCTGTTACGGTGGTGAATTTGTCATTTGAACCTTGCCTAAAAGAGGCACTATAGGGATGGCAAGAGCCTTTGCCAGTATCCAGAATCCCAAGGGCGACAGGTGCAGGCCATCTCTGGCAAAGCAGCATGGTCTGTCGATCATGTCATCCCAGGCAGACAGGCACTGGATTCCCCTTAGAATGACACCAGAAGCTTAGCCAATTGTTAAAGTCAATCATTTTGTCCTTGTACTGTGGTGTCATTCTGGGTGATGGCAGGATGCTACTCAGGGCTAGGGTCATACCGGCCTGGGTTCAAGATCAGAGAGCTCCTCCATGTCTCTTTTCATGTAGTCCAGGGAGGTACGTCTCAGGTCATTCACACCAACATGGACAATAACAGGGTCATATTTGTACTTGCTGTGGAGTGACATGAGTGTGTGCATTATGTGGCAGATCCTGGCACCTGATAGGCAGCTGACAGTAACTTTTTCCTTGTTTAGCCTGGTGAGTGGAACATCAGTGTGCCTGACTATAGAGTCACCTATGACTAGAGTGTTGGGTACGTTTTACCTTATGGGCTGTAGTTGAGTGGCACACTGAGTATGTGGACTATGTGTCATTTGGGTTGTGTTGGGGGGAGGAGGATGCTTGCATTTCTGCTTTGGAGGTCTCTGTTGTTTGGGCAGATTAGTACAGAGAGCCTCCATGAATGTAGGTGTGTGTTTTGTGGTTCTGTGTGTGTGTTTTGGTGGTGTAGGTTTTGAGGGACTATGTGATGAGTGTGGTGCAGTGCAAGTGTTTACCTTCTCCTCTTGACTGTCTAGGCCTGTCTTTGGTAAAGAGAGCTTTGCTTCCAGTTTGGTTATATAAGTGCATCTCTCACAGGTCATAGTGTTGGGTGGTAGGAGGAGAAGGTTGTCTGTGTACATGAGGCAATTGCTGCATTTTCTCAAGATGCCCAGATTCATCAGGTAGACAGGAGAAAACACCAGGAGCTGACCTTTAGACATGCCTGAATAGGTGCTTATTTATTAAGTACTAAAAACTGTTTTCCTCTAGACAAGTGAGGAAAGTTGAGTGCTGTAGTAATTTGTAACTTATTTAGTGCTTACAATGAGTTCTGAACAAGTGCTGAGAAAAAAGAAACAGATGAGTGCTAAAACTAAAAAGCTGGCTAGTTGCAAGGGAAATTTTGAAAAACAGACTTTATGGCACCAGGAATAGTTTACCCCCAGTTAAGTGTGTGTGTGTGTGTGGGGGGGGGGGCGACTTAGGAGCTCACAAACAGTCCTGGACACAGCAAATCTGTATCTGACCTGTCACAGGAAAGGGGGGAAGCAAGCTTAGAATTTTTTTTCCAGTAAAGTGGAAATGGAGAAAACTGGAACAGAAGTTAATTCAACATTAGGAATCTGAGTGGGGTGGCCTTCACAAATGTTCTCTATTAGATTGAGTGAATTAATGACACTAGACTGGGAGGAGTGTCACAGATCAAATATACAGTATGGGCAGGCAACTGCAACGCCACCAAGTATAAAAACACACAACACTAAGGAAGGAGGGTGGGAAAAACTTACAGTTCCTAGCTGTAGCCACTAAATGAAAGTTTTAAAGAGATCAAGCAGCAGACTACAGAATGCTTTTAACAGACAAAAATGCACATAAAGGTTTGGACAGACTCTCAGTATGAAAAAGCAGTTTACAGGTAAGTAATGTTAAAACACTTTAAAACAGTACATAAATGTAGGGAAACAATAAAAAAAGCTTTATAACAGTGCAAAAATATAGTACATCAACTGTATAGCACAATTATAAGTGTTTCAGAAGTGCAATTCAGTGAAATAAGTGTAAGAAATAACTTAGCCTGCTCTTGAAATCTTAAGGAATTTCCACTTATGCAATGCAATCCGGAGCCTGACAATACAAGCAGAGCCTTTATAAGACACAGGGTTTATATAGCAGTAAGAATGGAAGAGTTGGGAAGATCAGATTACTCTTCAGCCCCTGCTATTACCCAATCAATCGTACTACAGAAAGTCAGGAGGCCTTGTTACTCTCAATAATGAAGACAATCAGCAGAAAATGGCTGCCAGAAACACAAACAAAACTTCCAGCCTACACAACAGGCCTCTATCAAGATTATGCCACCTGAGCAGAACACAGAAACCTCACTTTAAAAGCATACAAAAAACACCCAGAAATAGAAAATCCAAGTCTCAGTATGAAAAAGCAGTTTACAACTTAGTAATTTAAATAAAACAAAAACAATTATAGCAATGCACACTATTACAGTTCCTAGCTGTAGCCACTAAATGAAAGTTTTAAACAGATCAAGGAGCAGACTAGAGAATGCTTTTAACAGACAAAAATGCACATAAAGGTTTGGACAGAGCAATCGCAAACAGAAAATGCAACTCTCAGTATGAAAAAGCAGTTTATGGTTAAGTAATGTTAAAACACTTTAAAACAGTACATAAATGCAGTGAAACAATAAAAAAGCTTTATAACAGTGCAAAAATATAGTCGATCAACTGTATAGCACAATTATAAGCATTTCAGAAGTGCAATTCAGTGAAATAAGTGTAAGAAATAACTTAGCCTGCTCTTGGAATCTTAAGGAATTTCCACTTATGCAATGCAATCCAGAGCCTGACAATACAAGTCATGGGCCTTAACAAGTTGCCTTAGCAAGTTCACGCCAAAATGTAACTCCTACTCTCATTACACTTGACAAAACCCTCTAATCCCCTCCCTATTCTTACCTCATTTCCTCCGAACATCCCTCCTTCACATTTAACCTTATCCTACCCTTATTCTTTTAATCCCTCCTATCCCATGTATCTAACACCACTGAAGATGTCCCAAGACAAAAGGGTCTGTTCCAAACCTCATTTAGCAGACAAATTAACCCAAAAGATCTTAGAAGACTGTAATAATCCCTTAACTGGTTCAATAAAATACACCACCATAATGAGTTATACAGGCTTTAGAGATTAGAATAGTACAGAAGAGCTCCACAGAAAACATCAACAATCAGAAACAGTTTTAGTCAGACATCAAAATAATGTAAGAACAAAGATGTTATTACTTAGCAAGAAAGATTAACCTTCAAACATATGTGTATATTTAGGTATATGCAACTTTGTGTGTGTGTGTGTGTGTGTGTGTGTGTGTGTGTGTGTGTGTGTGTGTGTGTGTGTGTGTTGGTGCACAAATCTGTGTGTGCGTACATGTACATGCATAAAGCAAATGAGGTGTATTGCAGGAGTATAGCCCCCTCTTCCTGTAAATATGACAGGCTTAAATAATGAATCAGTTTAGACATCCAGATATTCTGGAAAAACATGACTTAACACAATATTTAAACGTAATTTATATTGACTTAAAAAATTCTACCCCATCTATCTGAATATCTTTTTTTAAACATGTGGACTATGGTGTAAATTACATATGTCTAGCTATATTCATGACAAGCTTAGGTGTTCTTTATGCCCTGGCGACTACCAGTTAAACAACATTTATACTTGGATAATGAGAACATTGTACACTTATTCATATATGCACTTAATTCAGGAAATACTAAATCAATAAAAAATACTCCATGCACAAATACGAATCTTGTCTAGCTACAGATAGGAAAATCTCACTCAGACTTTGCTACAGCTTACTGTGAGGGAAAGGTTAGTTTGTTTTTGTTTTGCTTCATTGCCTTTTTCTATTTTGTATATTGTGATTTATTTTCTTTACATTGTGTTTTGCATGTATTCTACACATAATTGCATATTTAAACTAGGAAAGAGACCACAACTGTCTCTCTTGTGAGTCACAGAAAAATTAGAACAGGTCAGTTAAGGTTAATTACCTGTGAACTGAGGGTGGAGCTAGGAATTAAACCTTCTATTTAAGGGATAAAATAAAAATGTCAAGGTTTTACTGAAAAAGCTTACTCAGACTCTCCCACACCTTGCTGTGAGGGAAAGGTTAGTTTGTTTTTGTTTTCTTGCATTTTGTTTTGCTTCATTGCCTTCTATGTTGTATATTGTGATTTATTTTATTTTAAATTGTTTTACTTGTATTCTGGTCTTAATTGCATATTTAAACTTGGAAAAAGACCACAGCTCTGTCTCTTGTGAGACACACAGGCATTACATTTTTTCCTCATTCTCCCACTCTTATTCTATTGTGTTTTTAAACTAATCTGTCCTCCTTCTTGCCTGTCCCTTATGTTAATTTGATCACATATTCCCTTCCCTCTCCTCTTTCATTCACTATTGTGAGTAAGCGCATTATAATTTTTGTGAAATCATTCCCCTTCAGCCATTTAATTTTATTGGCCATCTCTTACTGTATTTCATGCTTCCAAACTACAAAGTGCCCACCCACTTCTAGTTTATCTTGCTCTTTTAAAATAAGTGGCTCTCCGCCTAGATAGCTACAGCTTAAGTTACCCCCACCAACTTCATATCTAACTACTTAGTGCACACTGCAACTCATAGGATATGAACACATTTTTCTATTTTACCTTTAAAATCAGCAATATCTACTCCAAGGCAACCAATTATTGGAAGTCCACATTCTGTTTCTTAGTAGACACCCTGAGATTAGTGTTTCTGTTTTGCTTCTATTGAGTAAAGGAGGATAGAGACATTATTTCTTGGAGATTGATGATCACTGAGAAATGTAATAACTGCATCAATTGTGCCAGCTTGGAATTTGTGATTAAATTTTGCTTCTGATGAGAAAAGCAACATAGTGCATTGATTCCTAACTGTTTCTGATTGGGCAGTGAGTGTCTGTGTTTGACCTTCCTGATTGGTCTGGTTGCTTTTCAAGGCATCTGTCAGAGAAAAGGCTACAACAAGCCTACAGACCCTTACATCATGTGGGACAACACTGTTAATCACCAAACAGCCGGTGGCTTGCTTCCCATCTTGTGACTGGTGCTACTGTTTTGTTTCTGGTGAGAGAAGAAGCAAATGAGCATTGTATCCCAGCAGCATGAAGCTGTGGTGAGACTAGCTCTAATAGTAGCCAGGCAGTAGTCAGTAAAATGAATCCCTTCATTTCATCATTATTGACAAGCTAATTATTTCACTTCATAAAGTACTGCTTGATTTATTGCAGTCTTACCTAACTTCAGAATATCTCCCTAAATACTTCATTCATGAATCATCAGGGTCTACATTCAGTTGCCCCCTCAGGTGTTTGCCAATATCCTGTATAGACACATACACCTTGAGGTGACATTTTTCCTGTAAAAGCACACTTCAAATTTCACCAATACCAAGTTGCACGCAGGGCAACTAGTTAGCAATGACAAGCACTGCCTCCAGAGTTGCAAACCAGATACTCCTGACATTAATTTATTTTCTCCTCCAACCATCTAATAAATAAAAAAAAGGTTTGTTGCTATGGATATAAACATTTCCACAAGACATTGCCTCATATTTACTAACAGCTAATTCTCAAAAAAAAATGATATGGTATGTGAGAAATTTATTTATACAATGTCACTGGAGGCAAAGCTCTCACATTAAAGAACTCCTAATGTCAATCAGGTTGTCAGTAGTACACACTCCACACCCATCACACACAATTCAAAGCAGACACATAGACCCTAATATGCTGAAGTACTTAAATGTAACCTTCCTAAACCTGAAAGAACTCCTAGGTGAAGTGCATATAACAAATACCCTCAGCAGGCCCAAATGCACTCTTTCAAAACAACACCCACATCAAATCATATAGCCACATCTCATGGATCCTCTATTTCTAAGCCCATAAGGAAAGCCACCACACAATCCAAAATTCTGGTAATTGGAGACTCCATTGTGAGACACAATGATGTCCCCTTAACCAGGCCAAGCAAGGAGAAAGTCATGGTTATTTGCTCATCAGGGGCCAGGATATGCTACATTTTGCACACACTCAGGTCATTGGACCACAAGTACAAGTATGACTCAGTCATAGTCCATGTGGGTGTAAATGATCTGAGATTTACCTCACTAGACTATATGAAGAGAGACATCAAAGAGCTCTTGGAATATGTATTCCAGGCTGGTATGAGCCTAGCATTAAGAAGCATTTTACCTTTTCCAAGGATGATGCCACAATCTGAACAGAAGATGACTGACTTTAATAATTGGCTTACTTTCTGATGTCATTCTAAGGGAGTGCAATATTTGTCATCATGGAAGGAGATGGTAAATAGACCATGCTTCTTTGCTAGGAATGATCTGTACCTCTCCCCATCTAGGCTTTCAAATATTAGCTAAAATATTGTCCTCTTCAGAGTACCTTTTTTGCCAATGCCAAAATGAAAGTACTTTTGATAAAGGTGTTTGAAAAAAATCTACTGCTCAGTGTTAGGAGTCTAAACAAAAAACTCCTGTCCCTACAAGCTCTCCTTATCGTAGAAACTGCTGACATTTATACAGTCACTGAGACATGGTTTAAAGCCATGGAGAGTATGCCAGCAGTGCAAGGCTATAATGCCTTATAATGTCTTTAGACCAGCTACTACATAGACAGGGACTAATGGCAGAGGTATCTTGATTTACATGAAAAATAAAAATACCTCAAGGCTGGTCAAACAGGAAAATGCATGTGAGCTTCTCTACATTCAAATCACCATAGACAAAATCCCACACCACTTCCTTGCAAGCTATAGGTCACCCTCTATGACCCAGGAACCCCATAACATGTATTTAAACTTATTGAAGCACTCACCATACAACTCAATACCATATTCATGGACAACTTTAATTGCACCACTATTAATTGGGAATCATATATGACACCAAACGTACAGGCACATGGATTCCTGGATTTTAAAACACAAAATCCCTGGACCATATTGTCGATACACCAATCAGGGGTGCAAACATAATGTATCTGGTCCTCAATAATATGGGAGAGTGCTGCACACCCCCCTAGTGAAATGTCTTCTCTGGTAAGGTCAGACCACAACATGGTCTCCTTTGAAGTAAAAACAAAACCTGGAAAACCAGCTAAAACTGGAATATTCAGGAACTACTCTAAGACTAACTTCCTACTATTAAGTGATAACCTTGTAAAATTTCAAGCCTCCATAAATTTTGAAAATTCTGCTGCCTATATGGAATTGTTCACAAAAACTCTATATAGCATGTTAATAGCTGCATAGAGGCAGCTGTGTCCAGCAGGATGAAGTACAGAACTAATCATATAGTGATCATATAATCCCTACCAACACAAATGTTCTCTAGAAAGGCCTGACACAGACAAATAACTGGTGTCAGAGGCATGAACTAAAACTAGATGCCATGAAATGCATAACAGTATCCTTCAGGAAGTTATCTACACCATGCAACTATCATATTGACAACACACCCCTAAAGGTTGACCCAGTAGTCAGGGACTTGGGGACACACATAAACAGTAATCAAGCCTTTGACCATCAAATGTCTACAACAGTGAGGAAATCATTCTATGTTGTGCAACTTATAAACAAAGGTATGGCATCTAGGTCCAAGGAAATCCTTGTTCCACTGTATTCGTCATTCATCAGACCTATAATTGAGTATAATGACCCTTTTCATATGTACCTAACCAGGCATATCCAACAACTGGAATGTCCACAGAAGTTCCTTACTAAAAGAATACAAGGTGTAATTAACATGCCCTATCCAGGCTGCCTCAAGGCCCTATCCCTGTATTCTGTCTCCTACAAGCTGTTGAGGGGAGATCTATGCCTAGCATATAATCATATCACATGTTTGGATACTGTTTTACTGCATAATACTTAATACGCTGTTTTAAAAATGTGTTAAACACCGCGACATTGCCTGCCTTTTTAAAATAGAACCTTTGTGTGAAACGGAGTGTTCGTCTAATGCTTCTAGCTCTCTAGAGGCTTGTTACTGCTTAAAAGTACCTTTGGTGTACCAGAGCGTTCGTACAATGCTTCTAGCCTTTAGAGGTTGTAATACTGTTTAGAAGTACCTTTGTATACAGCGGAGCGTTCGTATAATGCTTCTAGCTTTTAGAGGTCTGAAACTGTTCAATTATATAATTACTCTTGATGGTGTCTTTAACTGCTTTAAACACAGTGACATCGCCCAGCTATAGAAGAACGTGTGTACAAAACGGAGGCTCATATATGCTTCTGATCTACCTTAAATGTACTCTGCCAACAGCATCCATTATATGTTGGAATTTAAAAAAGTGCCCCACTCTGTTAACTTGCTCACTTTAAGGCTGTTCAAGGCCATTTAAGGATAACAAATTGTAATACTGTGCAGTGTAGACGTGTGTACTGTTTTACTCCCTACAACAGTTTTTGTCTCAATCCATCTATTTCCCAATGTGATTTATTGTATTTCAGTGCTACTAATAATTGTTGATTATTCTGCTTGGGCACTAGGGATACTGTGTTAATTACCACTACAACTTATTTCTCACTTTTCTCTTGTTCTCCAGCTTTCACCCTGACTTTCCCCTTGTGATTACACCTCGGTGGACTCCTTCACCCAAACTATTACTCTACATCCTCAGCCAATTGCTTAAAGCATTTCAACAATCCCCGCTGACTCTACCAAGATTCTCCTTAGAGGAATTCAAGGAAGTATATGTGTACTTGCTGCCTAGCCGATATTTCATAGTCCATAGCCCTGCTAGGTGTTCTGTTTGCTCCCAGCCAGAAAAGCCAGCAGCCTAACCCCTCTTAACTTCCTATCTCCATTCTTCCCCCTCACCTAGTTCCCTGACTTCTTGAGCTCCCCTCTCTCTTCGGTCTACGCCTGACCTGGGACTGCCCTGGTGCACTACGGTGCAGTTCTGCATTTGTCCACTAGATGGCATCCTCTCCCCACTAATATCTACTTCAATTCTCTTACTCTAACATTCTCTTTAAACTCTCACTTTTCTTTCTTCCCTCTTTCTCTCTTATTACATTCGAGTCCATTCTACCCACTTAAAACTGTTTAAACTCTCTCTTTTCTTTCTTCCCTCTTTCTCTCTTATTGCATTTTAGTCCACTCTACCCACTAACTCCAGGTCCCCTCTACTTATCTTTCTGCTTTTCAACACACCACTGATAGGTTTTTGATCCTCTCCTGATCCATTTGGTTCTACCTGCTCCGTTCACCCTGCGTGCTCACTCTGCTCCCCTACCCTGCCCCCAAATCTCACCCGCCCCAGCACCTCTACCTTTATCTCCCCATAACCACACCCCCCATATTACTAACCTATCATTCTCCAATACTCTACAAACACCCATTCCTGCTCCCACCCATTTTAGACCAATCATTCTTCAATACTCTGGAAACACCATCTCCTCTTCCCTCCAACACTAATTTCATTTACATTTCATAGACTTATCACCAAACCACTTATATTCCTTTACAATCACACTCCCACTCCCATAACACTTCACCACCTATCCTTCATAACACCCTCACTATAACCTCCATTTAGACACTAATAGCTCTCACATACAATTTCTCTCTCACCTCCACATACAATTTAATCAACTACTTAATAACTACACTTAGCTCCACTTCATCATGCCTTCAAAACCCACATTCTTCTTCTCCTCCTTCTTACTAACTCTACTACTTACCTTAACCTATCTCTACCTCCTCACACAGCCCAGTTATTTCTACCACTCCCAATCCTTCCATGTAACTAACCATCTTACCCCTTCACTAACACACTCAAACATCCCAATCTTGCCCCATCTTTGCCCTATAATAAACCTTCTACTTTTCCCATTTAAACTCATACCCACCCAGAAACAGTCTACCCATTTAGCCATCTCTAAATCCTATAAAACACCATAGAACTAAATCTATTCTCAAGACTGTGCATATACTTCACCATCTCAAATATATATTCCATTACCAACCTTTTATCAGGTGATATCCATCCTAACCCTGACCCCTCCACCTCAACAATTAAAGACAAATCCATACTACTCACTGCCCTAAACTCTCAAAGTATAGTTAACAAAATTCCAAACATCCCTGCCTGGCTAACACACCATAAACCTGACATCCTATCCATATCAGAAACATGGTTAAAACCCCATATAAAAGACTCAGAAATACTCCCACCAAACTATTCTATTATCAGAAGAGATAGGTCTCACAAAAAAGGGGGGGGGTAGCTCTCCTCTACTCAACCTCCCTGTCAATCACTCCCTATAACAAACCTACTCCTCAATTTAATAACGCTGAACTACTCTTAACACTACTTCAAGTTAACAAACACAAATACATATGCATAGCCACACTCTACATCCCCCAGGAGATAATATTTCCACACTCGAAGACATACTCTCCTGGCTTACCAACAACATTAGCTATGAAACAATAATCTTAGGAGACATGAATATTAACTGGGCCGCCATTCAGTCTCCCACTAACCCACTTAACATTAACCTACATAATTTTACACAACTAATTACCTCTATAACACACCAAACAAAAAACCTCTCCAGTGGCAGTATCCTGGACTGGATCTTAGTCTCACATCCCCACTATTTTGCCAGCAGTGGAACTCTTCCAGATCCACTTGGTGACAACATACCCACTTTCACTTACCAGCTCCCCCTACTCCCACACCACACCCACAACTATATTACAATCTGTAATCATAAAAACTTTAACCCATCTACCTTTAATAACTCCCTAAAACCAATAAACTGGAATTGTCTAAAAATACTACCCTTAGATAATGCTGTTGCCCACTTCAACACCACATTCTTAGAACTACTAGACCTCCACGCTCCTCTAAGAATGAAGAGAATAAAAACCAAAACCGCCCCTTGGCTTACCAAAAATACACTAGTAACAATGAAGCAAAGAGATAAAGCCTGGACAAAGTACCAGAAAAATAAGACCCCCTCATTCACAACGAATATAAAACACTTAGAAACAGGATAAAAAAGCTGATCATCTCTGATCGACAAAAATTACTTCTCCATTCTCCAAAGCAATAACAAAACAAATCCTCAGAAATTCTGGAAAGGCATCTCCACCCTTCTTAATCCCAGTAAGCCTGTTTCCCCCACCCCAGACCCTAATGCCCCAGATATCGACTTAGCTACTCATCAACTCTTTTTTCATTGAATCTATCTCCAAATTAACTTCTTCCTTCTCTAACAACACACTCTCAAACTCTCCTTTTTTCGCCCCACCAACACTCCACCCAGCACTACTACCTCTCCCCCATCCATAGCTACTAAATCTTTGCCATCCACCTCCTCTCCTACTCTCATTTCCTCCTCATCTTCCTCACCCCCTTTACCAACCACCTCCTCTCCTACTACCTCTTCCTCCTCATCATCTTCACCCCATAACACCCCCTCTCCACACTCTCCTCCATTCTCATTAAAACCTATACCCACTTCTACCATACAAAAACTCCTCCAGAAACTAAAACCATGTACCAATGCCCCTGATGATATCCCTTCCTACTTTCTTAGCATAGCTGCTGAAGCAATTGCTTACCCCATTAGCATACTAATCAATCGCTCAATCCAAGAAAGCATAGTTCCTCAAATCTGGAAAAAGCCTTTATCATACCTTTACATAAAGGTGGCAATAATAACAGTGTTACTAACTTCCGCCCCATTGCTATCCTGTCCCCCATCAATAAACTCCTTGAAAAGTGTATCCAACTTCAACTCCTACCATATCTCATAGATAATCACCTACTATCTCCCACACAACATGGATTCAGACCTAATCACAGCACTATGACAGCTCTCCTCTCCTCTCCTTCCTCAAAACTGTAAATAAAGCCTGGGACTCTGGCCTTATTGTCTCTACCCTTCTACTCGACCTCTCTAAAGCCTTTGATACTATATCACATAACCTGCTTCTAACCAAACTCTCAAAACTTAACCTATCTCCCCCACCAATGAACTGGTTCTCCAGCTACTTATCCAACAGATATCAAGCAGTAAAATTGAAAAAGGCAACCTCCTCATTCCTTAACACCCCAACTGGAGTCCCCCAAGGCCCCATATTAGGCCCACTCCTCTTCAACATATTCATAAATGATTTCCACAAGGCGATCCCTCTTTCCAACATCATCCAATATGCAGATGATTCTACCATTATCTGCACTGCCACATCTATCCCAACACTCCTAACACTAACTCAGGATGCTTTTTCTACCACTGAACAATGGATGAAACAAATCACCTAGCACTCAATGCCTCTAAAACCAAATTAATGATATTCACCCCCACTAAAGTCAACTCTTTTAATACAAAGACATTCTCTATCAACAGTCAAAATAACACTCAGCTAGAACTGGTGACAGAGACAAAATTGCTAGGAGTCCAAATTGATAACCAACTAAAATTCAGTTCCCATCTACAAATAAATATCAAAAAAACCCATCAAAAACTAGGGATGCTCTAGCGACAAAATCACTATCTTACAACTGCCACTAAAACCACTCTCTCTACTTCCTTTCTAATTTCATCCCTTCTCTACGGAGATCCACTTCTAACTAATCTACAAACCTCCCTGAAAACACAACTTTCCTCCTGCTACAACAAAATTGCAAAATTCGCTACCAGCCAAAAGTCCTCAACCCACCACTGTTCCTCTCTCCAACAATTAAAATGGCTAGAACTACCCAGTCATCTCACCTATACTCAACTATCCCTTGCACATAAGCTTATTCTCAACCCCTCCCTCTGTCCCTCCCTGTCTCCTGTATTTAAAATGCACATACCTGACAGAATATTAAGGTCTAACAACCAAAATCTATTAGAAGTGTATAAACCAACCCATCCCCCTGGCAAAAATCTTCTATCACATGGCCTAGCTCGACTCTGGAACTCTCTACCTCCATCTATCCGTATCACCTCTAACCATTTTTTTTTCAAAAAATCTCTTCACTCACATCTTCTATCTCAGTGGGAATGCTCTTGCTCCCACCCCTCATAACTAATACTGGGTATTTCCTTTTCCTTTCCTTCTCCTGCTTATACCCTTGATTTCACTCTAACATTTCTCCTAACTCTTATATTATTACTATAGTATCTGCAAGAATATACTACACTATACCTTATAAGTGTAGGACTCTTAATATGTAATGACTTCTTATTTTTAATTGTAAAATCCTGTTTAATCTGCTTCTCATATAAGTTTTAACTCTTGTTGAATTAATTGTAATTGTTTGTTTATTATCTGTCAAAGAACCTATTGTAACCTAAAATGTCTGGAGCTTTTCTCCCCAGGACTCCACTGAAAATGGGTTCATCTTGGCCCAATGTACTATCCTGGTAAACCAACTGCAAATAAATAAATAAATAAATAAATAAATAAATATAAGACATTGCCAGAATCCACCCTGATGGATCTGCTGCATATCTGCAAAACAAACAGCCCCAGAATGACCCTTTCTAAAAACTTAAACCTTCCCTGTGGTATAAATAGGATCTGATGGAGAGACAGGTATGTACCCCTGAGACTATCCCCTTCTCTAGAACAGGCTTCCCTACCATGTGAAGCAGACTTTCTCTCTAACCCAATCCAAGCGTAACTTGGACAATTGGATGTGGAACAGGAAATTCAGCCCTGGTTGGACACCTATGTCTCTAATGGATACAGGCAGCCTGTAAATAGTTCATCTCCCAGGCCCCTGTTTGTACGTTTCATCTCCCAAGCCCCTGCTTGGTCCCAGAACTTGTCAGAGATTTGGGATGTATGGCTAGGCTTAAAAAGGCCCTTGTGGTCTTTAGCCAAGTAAACACTTGTGAACCTATAAGATATCAACAAGCCACTAACTGTCATAAATTGTTGAAGAAATATGGCATATTTAAGAAGATGATTCAGTTATTTTTTCTTGAATTTTTACTATATATTCCATGGGTTATAATGCATCCAGTTTTTGACACATAGATACCCTTGTGATATATGCTGTCAATCAATATATCTATAAATAAGAATATAGACTTAGTATAACATTTTCCACATCAGTAAAATCTTCTTACTCTGAATTCATAAAATTGCCACAACTACACAAAAACAGGAGCTTCCTCAGAGGGAAAAAAAACATAAAAAAAATAACATCTGACAATAAAAACATAACATGCCTTCCAAGTCTTCAAAATTAAAACAATAATCTCTCTGTTAAGAAAGTCCACTATAGGACACTACAAGGTCCAAAGAGCAACTAGTAACACAAAACTTTACAGATTTTCAAAACCTTATTAGAAGCAAGAATCAGTGCTAACTAAATTAGAAATGCAGTACTGGATATGCACCACAACAGTTTCATGGTGATATCTAGATGAAAACACTTAGTGGTTTTGAAATATATTTTTATTATAAGTCACAGCAACCATATCAAAATAATTATGAAGAGTTTAGGTACCACTTGAAGTTGCATTCCTTGGCATGTTTGGACATGAAGTCTTTTTGCCTAGATGTTTTGTTGCTGGTGGGAAATCTGTCAGAAGGAATGTAAACCAAAGTGTTAAGGCTGAGACATGGAAAGTCAGAAGTTTGATTTGGCTGAAAATGTTGTGCATAATTGTAATCTGAAAAGGAACAAACCTCAAGGCTTTATTGTTCTCATTATTAGCTGGTAGTAAGAAACAAAAGGAGGAATATGATATGGCAAAGCAAAATAGCAAAGTGTGGATAATTCACATTTTACCCACTGTGGTGGTGGAGGGGGGGCACTGTTTGGCCATGTTTCAAGTAGGAGAGATCAGATTAGTTCCCACCCCTATGGATAAATATATTTGTTTTCTACGATAATTGTCATGCTATATTGCTTTTTGTATAATGATACTATTTAAAGCAATATCTTATTAATGAAAACCCCAAGCTATAATGTGTTGTTGTTGTCATTTCCATTTCTTTCTGCAGTGCTGTGAATCAGTGGGCTTTTCAGGTATGCTATACATATCTAGCCTATGAACATATATAACAATAATTTAATTTCCATTAAGAAAATTTCTACCTCATCTTTATTGAACAAAACAAATAAAATATTTTTAAAACAAGGGCATCATGGTATATGTGGTATGTGTCCTGCTACAACCATAGTACATTTATGTCAGTGGTCATCTTTCTGTTTTGGAAGCTTAGACTGAGTGACTGATGAACAGTACTTACATTTAGTCAATGAGAAAGATGTACACTTATTTATTTATTATTTATTTATTTTACATTTGTTGACCAGGTTTGTCGAACTGAACTGAGGAGTCCTTTTTCAGTGGCGGCCTGGGGAGAAAAGCTCCACATATTATACAATTGTCATTTAAAAGAAGCAATTAACAGCTCATTTTTACAAAGGCATATACATTTTGACCCACAAAAAAGCAAGAGAGTATTCTTTGACTCAGGGAAATATACAGAATCTTAGGTTTTCAAATTTACAAGTTATTGTACAAAAACTGTTCCACTTCACAGCAAGAGGTTCTCCGGTTCAATTCTCGGCTGGGGTGCCTTCTGTGCAGAGTCTGCATGTCCTCCCTGTGGCCGCGTGGGTTTCCTCTGGGTGCTCCGGTTTCCTCCCACATCCCAAAGACACACAGTAGGTGGATTTGATACTGTAAAATTGGCCCTAGGTGTGAGTATGTGCCTTCTGTGGAAGGTTGGGTGCTGGATTGGCAACTCGACACCGTAAAACTCCACTGCCAATTATGAGCAGACAGATGATCTGCTGTGGCGACCCCTAACCGGGAAAAGCCAAAAGAAGACGATTGCACAAAAACTGTTGCAGAAGCTAAAATGGAACTATAAGCTCTGTCATGAAGGGCTAAATTCAGTGCAGTGTAATACAATGGAAATTATATATCCAGATGTGGATATTTTATAAGCCTTTTATTCTTTCTCTAACTAGATTTACAAATAATGTCTAAACTTTCTTGTCTGATGTGTCTCTCAGTCTCAAAGAAAATGTAGGCATCCCTTTCTTTCATATCTACTGACAAATGGTATGAGGTAGTAAATAGGTTCATAGGTAGGTACTAGGCTACTGGCCCAAGGGCCTAAGTAAGTCTGGCCAACCAGGTTCCCTGGCTTATGCCTCGCAAGAAATTTAATTTCCTGTGCCCATCGAGCAGAGCCACAGAAGTTATCCCCAGTGTTTATTTCCTATTTCCCATCCACTCATCAAGATTTTTCTTGAAGAGTGCTAATGAGGAAGTTTGATTGACATAGATGGGTAGCTTGTTCCAGAGTATAGGAAGTCTCTGGGACAGGAATCTATCCCTCCAGCATGTCCTGTTTATTGTGGTGACAAGGTGTAGGTTCCTAGAGCGTGTAGCTTGGAGGGATTAGGATTTCTTTAGGTGTAACATGTCCAACAGCTCTGGGTTTAACATAGCTTGATATGTTAGGCAGAGATCTCCTCAGAGTAGGTGATATGCTACAGAGTAAAGCTAGAGTTTTTTGAGACAGTCAGTGTAGGGCATCTATTTGAGGCCAGTAATCCTCTTTGTGAAGTACTTCTGTGGCCTTTCCAGCTGCTGCAGATATCTTGTGAGGTACTTTCCAAAAGGGGCGTTATACTCTATAATGGGTCTAATGAGTGCCGAGTAGAGGGGAACTATGACCTCTTTTTTCCTGGATGAGAACCCTTTTGTGATTATGTACGCCACATAGAAGGATTTCCTGACTACTGTGGCAATGTGATTATCAAAGGAGAGATTACTGTCCATCTGGGTCCCAAGGTCTCTTATCACACATTTGGCATTAAGTAGACTATCGTTTATGTGGTAGTTCATGGGTACAGAGTTTTTTCCGAAGGGGACGACAATGCAGTTTTTGGCACTGAGCTTGAGGCCATGCCTCTGACACCAGGCATCTGTCTCAGTGAGGCCCTTTTGTGGGATGTCCACGTCATTTGGGGACTCGACTATGGCTCCTAGTTTGCAGTCATCTGCGAACTTCATTAGCTAGAGGCCCTCTGTGTTAGCCTGTACTTCAGAGAAGTAGATACCAAACATGAAAGGTCCCAAAACTGAACCCTGTGGTACTCCACTTGTCACTGGTTTGAAGTCAGATTTAGAGTCTGCAACTTTTACAGTGTGGGTTCTGTCAGTGAGCCAGTTGGCAACCCATCTTGTGACGTAGGGATGTATACCTAGTTTAGTGAGTTTAGCTATAATTCCAGAATGAGGGATGGTGTCAAAAGCCTTGGTGAGGTCAAGATCGGCTGTGTGAACCACCTTACCCTCATCTCCGGCTTTGGTGACTGCTTCAAAGAAGTCGATTAGGTTCAGAAGGCATGATCTGTCTTTCACAAACTCAAACTGAGTGGGGTCCAGAGTTTGGAGGTTACCAATGTCTTTGGTTATGAGTTCCATGATGACACATTCCATGGCCTTGCAGACTAGGCCCGTCAGGTTAATAGGGTGATAGTTGCCAGGATCAATGGTGGGTCCCCCTTTGTGGAGTGGGATAACTGTTGCTGTGCACCATTCAGTGGGCACAAAGCCTGACATGAGACTATGATTGAACATGGTGCTTAGGTAGGGAGCCAGTTCCTTCTGAAATTCGTGTAAAACACAGCCTGGGATGTTGTCTGGTCCCATGGATGCTACGTTTTTGGTTTTAGAGAGTGTAGATTTTACCTGCATAGATGTGACTACAGGGACTCTGCTTTCTTTCTGTATAGATATGGGCCCTTTAGAGTGTGAGAGGGGGGTAAAGTTAGCACTGAACCTATCTGCCAGGATGCTGGTAGTATCACTTAGTTCTGTAATTTTTGTGCCGTTGCGCTGTAACTCAGAGCAGATCTGGGTTTTGCCATTGAGATTCTTGACATAGCTATAGAATGCTTTGTTGTTTCCCTTAGAATCAGTAATGATTTTGTTTTTGTAGCTAGCTTTGGAGGATCTTATAAGGGATATCAGCTTCTTACTGAGGTTGACCAGGGAGCTCCTCCACTGATGGGATTTTACTCTCTTTTGCAACAGTTTCTTCCTTCTGTTGTAGAGTTTGTTTATGGCCAGAGACCACCAAATTGGCTTCCTTTTTTTGGAGGATAGCATCTTGGTTCTGTTTGGGATAGCATGATCCATGCACTCGTGTAAGTGCTTATAGAGTGCATTTGTGTAGGATTCAGCATTCATAACTGTATTGTCCATCTGCATGGGTCTCATGAAGTTTGCCACTTCTGTCTTAAGAAGCATGAAGTTGGCTTTGGAGAATTTTTTTACCATGGTTTCCTTAATGGTGGGTGGGGGCGGGATGCGGATATCTAGGGTGATTAGCTTATGGTCAGAGCTGACCAACGAGGAGTTGACTTCAGGTGTGGGACACCGGTCACTCATGTTGGTAATGACTAGGTCTGGGATATTGTTGCCCCTGATGGGGGTGTGGATAAGTTGATCCAGGGCATTGGAATTTATGAATTCCAGAAAGCATTGAGTGAAGGAGTTGGTACATGAGTAGTTTTCCCAGTTAATGATGGGGTAGTTGAAATCGCCCATTATTAGGGTGTTTGGTTGAACCCTAATATTTTCCAGTATATCAAGAAAAGAGGAGTGGGAATCTTGGGGCATGGTGGGGGATCTGTAGCAAGCTACAATTTGGATTGCAGTTTTGCCCAGAGTTAGTTGCACTTGGATAACCCTGGATGCATTATGCTGCGCAACTAGCCTGGAGGTGTGGATATCCTTAATGAATATGGAGACACCTCCGCCTTTGGTGTTGTAGTCCAGGAAAGATGGCCGAAAAGTGTGGTATGAGTTATGGCCTGGTAATGCAGGGGTGCTCTCTAGAGCCTTGAACCAGGTCTCAGTCACTGCACAGATATCGATGTTCTCCATTTTAAGGAGTGCCTCAAGTGAGTGCATTTTGAGATTTATACTTCTAGCATTGAGTAGCATTACCCTCAGTTTTTGCTTGCCTGTTCCTCTTACAGTGGTGAATTTGTCATTTGAACTTTGTCTAAAAAAAGTACTCTACGGACGGCAAGACCCTTAGCCAGTATGTGAAATCCCAGGGGCAACAGGTGCAGGCCATCTCTGGCAAAGCATCGTGGTCTGTCGACCACGTCGTCCCAGGCAGACAGATACTGGATCCCCTCAGAATGACACCAGAAGCTTAGCCAATTGTTGAAGTCAATCATTTTGTTCTCGTACTGCGGTATCATTCTGGGTGACGGCAGGATGTTACTCAGGGCTAGGGTCATACCTGCCTGGGCTACAAGATTGGAGAGCTCTTCCATGTCTCTTTTCATGTAGTCCAGGGAGGTACTTCTCAGGTCGTTCACACCAATATGGACAATGACAGAGTCATATTTGTACTTGTTGTGGAGTGACCTGAGTGCATGTGTTATGTGGTGGATCCTGGCCCCTGACAGGCAACTGACAGTAACCTTCCCCTTGTTTAGCCTGGTGAGTGGGACATCAGTGTGCCTGAGTATAGAGTCACCTATGACTAGTGTGTTGGGTATGTTGTTTTGCCTTATGGGCTGTAGTTTATTGGCACACTGAGTCTGTGGGCTATGTGTCATTTGGGTTGTGTTGGGGGGTGGAGTTTGCTTGTGTTTCTGCTTTGGAGGTCTCTGTTGCTTGAGCAGATTATTATTGAGAGCATCCACAAATGTTTTTGTGTTTCTATGTGTGGATTTTGGTGGTGTAGGTTTAGTGGGACTATGTGATGAGTGTGGTGTGGTGCAAGTGTTTACCTTCTCCGCTTGACTGTCAAGTTCAGTATTGGTTGGAGAAAGCTTTACCTCCAGTTTGGCTAGATAAGTGCATCTCTCACAGGTTGTGGTGTTGGGTGGTAGAAGGAGAGGGTTGTCTGTGTACATGGGGCAATTGTTACATTGCCCCAAGATGCCCAGATTCATCAGGTAGACAGGCAAGTACACTGGGAGCTGACCCTTGGACATGCCTGAATAAAAAACTACTTTCCTCTAGACATGTGAGGAAAGTGAGTATAAGAGATGTTTTTCTCTAAGCAAGTGAGGAAAGTAAGTACAAAAACTGTTTTCCTCTAGCTTATTTAGTGCTAACAACAAGTTCTAAACAAGTGCTGAGCACGGATAAGCAAATTCAAGTGCTAAAACTAAGAATCTGTAACTGAATCTTGTGGTAGATAGGCTACCTAGTGCTTACCATTCCCACTGATAAGCTAGAATGCTCCCCTCTGACACAAAAAGGCTTGGGGGGCTCAGAAGCTTACAAACAGTCCTGGATACAGCAACTCTGTATCTGGACTAGACTAGTTACAGGAAAGGTAGGAAACAAGCACAAACACGGGCTTTTAAACGAGAAAGTTGAAAGAGATGGAAAAACTGCCCAAACGGCCAATAGACTACAATTTCTGGGCCAGAAACCACTCTTGTGGTAGATAGGCTACCTAGTGCTAACCACTCCCACTGATAAGCTAGAAGGTTTCCCCTCCAACACAGAAAGGCCTGGGGGGCTCACAAGTTTACAAGCAGTCCTGGATACAACAAATCTGTATCTGGACTAGACTAGTTACAGGAAAGGCAGGAAACAACTTAGACATTTTTTTGTATTCTTTTTTTTTTTTTTTTTTCTGGAAAGGGAGAAGGGAGAAACAGAAGATAATTCAAAATTAAGGACCTTGCCCTTCACAAATGTTCTCTCTGTATTAGGTAGAATGAGCTAGTGACACTAGACTGGAACAGAGCTGGGATAAAGATGAACAGATAGGATTGGTAGGAGTGTCTGAAGTCAAAATATGATCTCACTGTACTCGGTTGAGTGAGCAAATGAGCTAGACCCAGGAGGATTGTTCAAACACAAATTTACAGGAGGGGCGGACACTTCCAAAGCCACCAAGATTAATACCACAACAAGAACATGGAGGAAGGGCGGGAAACTAACTGCAGACAGAGAGAGAGACCACAGTATTCTATGAAACAATTAAATAGAAAAATAAATAACTATTTATTGGGGATAATATTTTATCTAACGTATATGTAGAGCTGTAGCAGCCCGTTAAGCCTTCAACGGAACAAATCCTTAGAATGCTATGAGCGCTCCTGTTCCTAGTGGGGATCTACTGAAATATCTTGTCTAACTTAACTTGCTTTACAGGCTTACCCTCACTCGAAACCTATGCTTACCAGCCTGCTCTCTTTGCAACATGTGTTAATAAATACAAGACTAACCATTGCATCTACTCTCTACCTGCTCTGTATGCGAGGCTAATATGATGTTGCTTACACTCTAGCCACACACACAGTGCATTTTTAAATAGGGACTTAGAAGAAAGGTATTTTTCTAGTTGTAGCCTTAATCTAAATAAACTATATTATTTTGCTATTGCCTGCATTGACACTACCTCGCTCTGAACCTACTTCCACCTGCTTTTCTTTGTAGGGATCTCGAGCGAACTTGGAAGCCATACTTTCTCCATAATATATAGCTGGCTAAAGAGGCGTGTATACCAGACACGGCATAGCAATTAGCCACACACGTGGAGCAACTTCTAAAAACCCAGGCCCCTTCCAATGTATAATGTATAATCTCCAACTACCGTACCTAAACTAGGCACAGACACAAATAGAAGCACAGGCTTTGCAACGGTCTAAATATTTCAGCCATAACTTTCAACCTCCCCCAAGGTTCTAATATTAATTACTATAATCCTAGAAACTATCTAGCCTTGTGGCTTATTTACACTCCAGCTAAACAGATGTCAGTACTTAAGGCATATGCAAGCAATGTGTTCACAGTGAGCAGGATAAACAACTGAATGATATCACTGTTTTAATTCTTACAGAAGCTGTATTTTATGTAGTACCTGTATTGTTTTTAAACATACAGTAACTACTTTATAATACTTCTACATATGACTGTTATATTTATGTCAGCTCTTGCTTAGTGTCTTAACTGTGTAGATATAGCAGTATAGAAAGATATGTACCTAACTGTGATGGAATGATGGGCAGTAATCATTCTCTGTGTTAATTAAGTATGCTCTGACTTTACAAATGTATTGATTATAACCCTAACCAAAATAATTGTTAAGCATCCCACAGTATCCAATATTGGTCTTTAACTGTTTAATAGATGAAAGCTCTAAAGCCACTCCTGTCCAAAACCTGTTTTTGGCCATATATGTATAATTGTTGTAGTTTACGTATTTGCTTGAGTATTTTATTTTTAACTGAACTACCTTACTAAGGGTCTTATTTTTTTCTCTCCCTTTGCTTGCTGTCTTCTATTCAATTCTAATAGCACTCCAGCTGGCCTATGCTCCATCAGGGATAAAACCCTCCCTGCCAACACAGGACCCTTTCCAACTTATCAGCTGTCTCAACACCCTATTTGGCCTCCCCTGTACTCTCCTACCAAAGGAAGGAAGAAAGTATGTGTGGTCCTCTAACTTGCTATTCAGCTAATTTTTAGTGTATATGTGCCTTACTTATGTAAGTAAAGACTTCTCAGCCTGGTCAGCCAGCAGCCATACTCCCCTTTGTTTTAACCTATAATTTAAAATCTGCCCCTATCTGGACATTCACTACCATCTCTGACCGTAACTGAGTGTCCTTTTTCAGCCCTAGACCTGCCTTCCCCTGAAATTAGTACTACTGTAATACCAGCTCCTGGCCACTAGGTGGCACCATCACATAGTCCCTAGCGTTTGCCTATCCCAAACCCCTAGGAAATTCCACTCTTAGCAGACTACTGCCCTCACCTGTTACTAATCTCCTTCCACATCTCATGCTTTACTGTACTCTCCCACTATTAACCTTGAAACTCTGCTTCTCTACTTATTGTTTCTCTCTTCCACTTCCTAACTTAACTTACCTTTCAGTCAGCTTTCACTGATTGTTCTCCTGCAACACTCAGCTTGTCTCTACCCGCTCCGTTTGCCCTGCGGGCTCACTCCGCTCCCCTTCCTACCCCCAATTCCCACCCACCCCCAGGGGTCCTACCTTTATACTTCCTACCCATACCTCTTCCTCTTCCTGTTACTCTCTACTCATACCCCTCCATCTTCCCTTTACTACCTAACCACACCCCTTCCTCTTCCCAATACTCTCTAAATATACCTCATAATTCCTACCTTTTCCTCTTCTAATACACCCCTCCCACTATCTTTTCACCCTACATACTGTCCTGTCACCAAACTCCACCAATATTAACCTCTCACTACCCTCCTCCTATCACACCACACTCTACTCACTCTCTCATCTCCTTACTCTAGATTTCTATTTTCTACATATATAAAACACTATCTATTCATATAATGAATAAACAATTCATCCCATCCTTTTTCACACTCTTATTCATACTCTCTCTGCTACCTTCACTAATCCTCGCACATCTATTCACCTCTTTTGAAAATCCACTAGATCCAAACCAAAACTAACCCAAAAAAGAAACCAACTCTCCATATTCACCTTTACATTTTATCCATGCTAATATAACATCCTTATCTAGCTACATACTTCCGAAATATCATAGAACACTACATGCAAAATACAGCAATCTAAACCTCCAAAAATGTCTATCACTATACAGCAGACTACCCAACCCATATTATCTAAGCATGCTACTCTCTTTAAAGGATGGCAACATCCACCCTAACCCAGGCCCCCTAACAACAACTATCTCTCTCATCAACCTCAAAGAATCAACTACCAAAGCCCTATCTAAACCATCAAACTCCCTTTTAATTGCTCATCTTAATATACACAGTCTAAATAATAAAGTTACTCACCTCCAAGCTCTAACTGAAATCTATTCCTTTGATATTCTCTGCTTAACAGAAACATGGTTAAAACCAGTAACCAAAGATAATGAAATCATCCCACCTGGATATAATATCCTGAGACTAGACCGTACATCCAAGAAAGGTGGAGGGGATGCTATCCTATACAAACCTAGCTTACAATTAACCACTTATAACTGCAAACCACCTTTAGACTCCAGTGCAGAAATTCTTGTATCTAAACTTACTCTTAACAATTCCAAAGCCATCTATATTATCTGTATATATCTACCTCCTGGTAATAACACAACTACTATGGAAAATTTACTTTGCTGGCTTTCCCAAAACCTACCCCAAGAAACCATTATCCTAGGTGATACAAATATTGACTGGACCTACTTCTACAGCAGCCTCCCCACTAACCATATTAACCTATATGGATATTCCCAAACCATTACCTCCCCTACCATGATAAATAAATCTAACAAGAAATCAAGCTTATTAGACTGGATTCTCATAAACCATCATCCTCACATTTATGACTCAGGAACCCTCCCTCATGATCTAAGTGACCGCTTTCTTACCTATATCATCAGACATAAAATCAACTTTCCCTCCCCAACATCTGTTAAGAACATCAGGTCTAAAAAGAACTTTAACACTGAACTTTTCCAGATGGAACTGCGAGCATGCAACTGGTTACCCTTACAAAACCTTCCTTTAGATGAAGCCGTAACTTACTTTAACTCCAACTTCCTTGCCATCATCGACTACCATGCCCCATCCAGACTAATTAGAATTAAAACCAAACATGCTCCATGGCTCTCAAAAGAAACCAAACATAAAATCAATAAGAGAAACAAACATTGGGCAAATTGGAGGAAAACTAAAAACCCTATTGACCAACAAAAATTTAGACAACTAAGAAATGAAACTAAAAAAGCTATATTATCTGACAAAAAGACCTACTACCTGCAATCCCAACAAGCCATTCCTAACAAGCCGCAGAAATTTTGGTCTAGTATCAACCAACTACTCCATCCTGGGCAATCCACTACTCCAAACCCTCAAAACACTGAAGACAAAACACCAATGAATATAGCTAATGCTTTTAATACCTTTTTTACTGATGCTATACAAACACTAGCTAGTCAACTATCACCTAATAACTTCACTCTACCTTCCAATGAATCAACCTCACCCCCTGCTTTTCACTTTCAACCCATACCAACATCCTATATTCAAACTCTTCTACAGAAACTGAAACCATGCTCCCCCTCAGCAGACCAACTACCTGCTGAATTCCTACAACTATCCGCCAAAGCCATTGTCTATCGTATTTCTATCCTAATCAATAGAACTATTACTGAAAGTTATATCCCAAGTCTATGGAAAATTTCTCATATTATCCCCCTCCACAAAGGAGGTCTATCCATTGAACTCTCCAATTACCGCCCCATTGCCCTCCTCTCACCTCTGGCAAAAATCATGGAAAAATGCATTCACAGACAGTTAATTGAGCATCTAACACAAAATAACCTACTAGCCAACTGTCAGCATGGTTTCAGACCTTCACATAGCACTACTACTGCCCTTCTTTCCTTCACAGATTGCATAAACAAAAACCACAACCTAAACAAACTCTCTTCAGCCCTATTTATTGACCTGTCTAAAGCTTTTGACATGGTAAATCACCAAATTCTCATCAAAATACTAAAATCCCTGTCACTTGATACATCCTCCATAAAATGGTTCCAGTCCTACCTTGATAAAAAGAATAAACCAACGGCTTACTTCACAAAACAGTACCAATAAAACTCAAATAAAGAAGTAGTAAGGAGAAAGTAAAATGTATTCCACCAAATGAACGCTTTATTAGTAAATCCGCGTTTTCGTCTATGTAAAGACTTCATCAGATTAAACACAAGTTCCATACTCAATACTTACTTTTATACACATTTAAAAATTCACGAACCAATCCCCACTAAGCAAAATTACAAATTAACAAATCAAGTGTTCCTTAAAATTACTTTAATATCTCATTAATATATATTACCTCTTAAAACCATAAAATAATTTAATTTATATAAATACTATTAGATTGTTAAAATCAAGATAATATTATCTATAATTAATATTGTTTAATTCTTGTGTGACTTAAAATTAAAAACATTTTATGTTTATTTAAAAATGCATAAAAAAAAAACTGTTTTAAAATGAGTGAGATTTCTTTCAATACAGTTTAGCACCATCTGCTGGCCATTTTAAGATATGAAAACATGTAACTATGTTCTAGCTGCCCTTAGTTTTAACAATGGTAAGATGGAAATGTACTCATTCAAGCCAGGGGCCCTATTGGCCTCTAAGGCTACTTGCCATCATAATTCCTTGTAGCCTATAGTCTCTTCCCATGGACCCCCCCTGATGTCCTCCTTTACTTGGTCCAAAATAAAAAAATAAAATTGATATTCTCTACAAATCTTGCTATGCCTATAAAGTGCATTCGTTTCCTTACATTTTTTGACATCATACATGTGTTCGTAGATCCTCTTTTTCAGGGATCTCTCAGTTTTACCTACGTAAAACGAAGTACACTTTTTACAAATAACCAAGTAAATCAGCCCTTTAGAATCACAGTTGAAATAACCTTTGCTATAGAGCCACAGTTCCCTACTCTCCAAGTATACCTTCTCAAGATTTATTACAAATTCACACTGTTTGCACTTGCCACATTTAAATGTCCCCACCTTACATGAGACAGCCCTGTCCCCAACCTTTCTTTCTTTCCCATTTTCCAATAAATTTTTCATATTCATGGGATTCTTAAACACAATTTTTGGATTTGAGTCCGCTAGTCCTTCCAGGTCGGTGAGGGCTTTAAATTTCTCCCATTCTTTTAGAAAAAGCACCTTAACTTTCTTATTTAAATTATTGTATTCTAAAACTAATGATTGTTCATATTTGTCATTACCCTTTTTCATATTTGTTACATCATTACTTGTGCTGTCACTTTCACCTAGAATGGGCTTGAATCTTCCACTTCTTGCCTTAGTAACTTCTATTCTAAGTTCATTAACAAACTCTTTGGGGTACCCTCTGTCTATAAACATCATCTCCAATTTGTCACATTCAATCTTAAAGTCCTCGTCTAAGCTTGTCATCCTGGATCCCCTGACAAATTGTCCCTTCACGAGGTTCTTTTTGCAATAAATAGGATGCGCACTCTCAAAATGGAGAAATGAATTGACATATGTGTCTTTTCTATATACCTTTGTCTCAAAAGCCCCAGTGGTTTTCATAATTTCAATATCTAGAAAGGCAATACTATTTTTGGATGTTGAGTGTGTAAACTTAAGGAAGTTAGTCGTTTCTCCAATGTATTTAATGAAATCATCTAATTTGTCATATCCACCAGTCCAGAAAATTATTATATCATCCAAAAATCTTTTGTACAATTTACAATGTTGCATATGTACAGAAGGGAATATATATTTTTCCTCCCAATTGGCAAGGACTAAATTAGCGTAAGTAGGGGCACATGTGGCCCCCATTGCTACTCCTTGTGTCTGTTGAAAAAACTCTCCATGGTGATACAAGAAGTTGTTTCTTAACACTAGGTCCATTAAACTTATACAGGCTACTTTGTCCTCAAAAGACAAACTTTTATCACTGTATACTTCATTTTCAAACATTCTAATTCCTTCCTCGTATGGAATGGACCCAAATAAATCAACCACGTCTACAGTTACTAGAATTAGGTCCTTGTCAAATAAATCAGGGACCAAAGCTCTTAATAAATCCCAAGAGTCCCTTAAAATTGCTTTTTTGTTCTTCCATATGTGCTTTGTTTTGGTGTCTACAAACTTGGCCAAAGGTGTTATTTTAGACCCATCAGATGACACAATCGGTCTTAAGGGAGGGTCTTCCCAGTTCTTATGTATTTTAGGTATGCCGAAAATTACTGGTATTTTCGGCTTATTAATTTTGAGGAAAGAAAACATTTTTTCATCTATAACTTTTTCTAATACCATATCCTGCAAAACCATATCAGTCTTTTGGTACGCCAAATTAATCTCATTGCGTGATATTATCTTGTATTTAATTCCATTCATAAGAATATCATTCATTTTACTCTCATATTGTATCATATCCATAATCACCACTCCCCCTCCCTTGTCAGGCTTCATTACTCTGACTTCTCTATTATGTCTTAGTTCTTCCAACATCTTTTTCTCTCCCTTGTCCATATTGTTTGTATACTTGGTCTTTTTATCGATTTTCTTAATTCCATCTTCCAGTACTTTTTCAAAGTTTCTAAGTTGTGCATGTATGGGGGGGTTGAAAGTGGATTTATTTTTTAGGACCCTTTGTTCTTCGTTTATTTGTATATTATTTCTATCCAACCCATACTCCTCCTTCCTGAATAGTAGCTCTAAATTCATCTTTCTAATGAACAGTTTTATATCTAATAATGATTGCACCCTATTCCCTTTAACTGAAGGAATAAACTTAAAACCTCTCTCCAATAAAGAAAAATGTTCCTTTCCTAATTCCACATTACTGTAATTGTAAATGGTAAATCCATCTAGACTGTATTTGACACCTTCTACCAATATTTTGTTTCCGGTGTCTTCAATAATGGTTGGGGGTTCTAATATGTGTATTTCCCCCTTCCTCTTAACCCCGCCCCCTCCTGTGAAAATTTCCTACATTTCCACCATTCGACCTGAAACCATTATTATGATTCTCCAATGGTGGAAAATCTGTGTCATAATCGGGGTTATAGCTTTCCCTAGGTGGTTCGTGGTTTCTTGTACTGGGTCTTTTCACCCATTTCTGCTTGCTGTATTTTTGGTATGTGGGAACTCCGCTATTAACAGGATTTGGATAACTGGTATTATTGTCATACTCTATTATGTCCCTTCTTAATTTCTCCATCTTCCTTTCAACTAGACCACTACATTTTTGATCAATCTCACCCTTTAAACTAAAATATTTGTGTTTCTCCTCTTTAATTTGAAATATTAAATCTTCCTTAATGTAAGTATCAAGTTCATTGATTTGTTCACTTAAAAGCAATAAATTCCTCTCATTCTCATCTATAATACATTTTATAATTTCTAATCCACACCTGTTAAATACTTTTATTAAATCCTTATGAAATGCAGACCCAATCTGAACATTGTTTGGGTATTTCCAGGTGCGTAGTCCCTTAGGTACTATACATCTATGTAAGCATTCATTTAAATAGCTGTTCTCTATGGTAATTGACTTATACTTATACATTAAACTAAACATAGTGTCAATCTTTTTAACAAAAGAACCAGCATTATTAGTTCGTTTACAAATATTTTTATTAAGTTTAAAAGTGTACGGTTCTTTAAGCCATTTGTTCATTTCCTGGGTGTTAGCCATGTTAACAGTACCTTTATGTGAATGTTCCTGAGACTCACCCTCAGCGTTTAAAATGTCCTCAAAGCAGTCGTCGTCCACATCCTGGAAAATAATGGGTGTAGCTCCTGGGTTGAAGGTTGCACCTTTCGGTTCACTGTCATTATGCTTGCTTGTTGCAGCCCCAAAACATTGTCTCTTTCTCTTAGGTTGCTGCTGCCGCTTCCCCTGTCCCTGTCTTGATTTTAACAATCTAATAGTATTTATATAAATTAAATTGTTTTATGGTTTTAAGAGGTAATATATATTAATGAGATATTAAAGTAATTTTAAGGAACACTTGATTTGTTAATTTGTAATTTTGCTTAGTGGGGATTGGTTTGTGAATTTTTAAATGTGTATAAAAGTAAGTATTGAGTATGGAACTTGTGTTTAATCTGATGAAGTCTTTACATAGACGAAAACGCGGATTTACTAATAAAGCGTTCATTTGGTGGAATACATTTTACTTTCTCCTTACTACTTCTTTATTTGAGTTTTATTGGTACTACCTTGATAAAAGACAACAGGCCATACTTTGGCACAAATCTCTCTCTACCCACCTGCCCGCCAACCTGGGTGTCCCTCAAGGCTCCATCCTTGGACCTCTACTTTTTTCCATATTCATCAATGACCTTTACCTTGCCATCCCCCAAGCTACATGCATACAATATGCGGACGACTCTACACTGATATGCTCAGCACCCTCTTCTCCAGAACTTCTCTATCTTACCCAACAAGTATTTAATACAGTTGAGCAATGGTTCACAGATAGATGCCTTCTCCTAAACCCCAAAAAGACTAAACTCCTCCTTTTCTCTCCTACTAAGAAGTCCCTCCCAATGGACTTCTCAGTAAACTCTACCAATAACACTATTATATCCCCTGAACCAACCACCAAACTATTAGGTGTCACCATTGACAATAATCTGAACTTTGACATCCATATTAACAACACTATAAAAACAGTCAACAAAAAGCTAGGCTCTCTCTATAGGATAAAATCCTTTCTCCTACCTTCAGCTCGAACCACTATAGCACACACTCATCTAATATCTTCTCTTCTTTATGCCTCTCCTATTTTTACTAACCTATCTAAAAATAATCTTAGCATATTGGAAATGTCCTACAATAACATTGCAAGATTTGCAACAGACAACCCATTTAGAACCCGTCACTGCCTTAATTTAAAGCAACTAGGATGGCTCGAACTTCAAAATCTATTTAAATTCCATCAACTAACTATAGCCCACAACACTCTTTACAAACCTTCCAAAACATCTATTCTGTCCACACTTATCAATCCCTATAAAAACCTGGAATCCTTAAGGTCTTCTCAGAAACTTCTAATACATACTACTAAAACAAACAACAAGGCTGGTGACTTTCTTTTTTCTAATATAGTAGGAAAAGCCTGGAATCTCCTCCCAAATGAACTCTCCACACTTCCCTCACTATCCTGTTTCAAAAATAAATTGAAATTGTTCCTCAAAACTCACTGGTTATACCCGTGCTCCAAACCTGACTAGTCTATATGTGTCTACAAATACTTTTCTCTTCCTGCCCTGTCTACTCACACACATCAACACCTCCTTATTAAACTAATTTTACTAAACTATCTCTAGTATACCTTGATTGTATTAGCATTCCTTTGTTATGCCTGTATTCTTCACTCTAAATATTACCGTGATAACCTGAAATAGGTGTCATGTGTCATTTGTTTTGATTGTCTTAATTTCGTTATCCTATCTAGGAGCTTATCTCCCCGGGCCTCTACTGAAAATGGACATGTATCCAGTTAGACTAGGCCGGTAAACAAATGTAAAATAAAATGTAAAATAAAATAAAATAAAATAAACTACATGAAAGGAAAACAAGACATGCTCCAAGACTTTAAGGTTTACTTGCTGAACTCTATAAATTAATGAAACAAATATGACTCAAAGTTATATTTCTGTGTACAGAGAAGCCACAGGAAGATGGTCCATCTGATATTCCTGAAAGGAAGCTGCAGAGTAACTCATATTCACACCAAATAAAACTCAGTCTGAACTGTTTCTCTTACATGCTAGTGTAACTGTTAAATGAATATTATAACATTTTATGGCCATATAGGCATGAGACACATAGCCCTAATCTCTTTGCTATTATACCTCGATTATTGTATACTTCTGTCAAGGACAGGCATACCTAAAGCAGCATTTATTAAGGTCACAATATAGTTGTCCAGCAATAGCCAGGTAGGAAGCTTACAAATGAACTTCGTTTAGATGCAGAGACAACATCCAGAGAAGACATTCAGTCATCCCTACTATGACTATTTATTCCTGAATGAAAAACTTTGCCTTCCTGGATCCCTTTGCAAACAAGCTTGCCACAAACTATAACAAAGTGGAACCAATTATCAAACTTCAGGGCGGGAGAGCACATGATTCAAAATGATTCAAAATGATGAAGAGACAAGAGACAAGGTTGCTCTCTCTCACAGTTTCTGTTTGCCTTGACCATACAGCCTCTGGATTGGCAATTAGGGAAACTCGAAACATAGGTTCATAGGTTCATAGGTAGGTATTAGGCTATCTGCCCAAAGGCATTTATAAGCCTAGCCAAAATGTGTTGGCTTTCGCCACCCCCTTAGATTAGTTCCCTGTGCCTCTGTCCAACAGAGCCACTGAAGTGATCCCCGGGGTAACCTTACTGTTTCCCATCCACTCGTCAAGGTTTCTCTTGAAGAGTGTTAGTGAGGAGCTCTACCTAATGTAGATTGGAATCTTGTTCCAAAGCATGGGAAGTCTCTGTGACAGGAATCTATCCCTCCAGCATGTCCTATTTATTGTTGTGGTGAGGTTTAGATCCCTAGAGCGTGTGGCTCGAGGGGATACGCTTTTCTTTAGGTGGAGCATGTCCATCAGTTCTGGATTCGACATGGCCTTGTATGTCAGGCAGAGATCACTTCTGAGTAGGCAGTATGCAACCGAGTACAGCTGGAGTTTCTTCAGTCGAGCTACATAGGGCATCTGTTTGAGGCCAGTGATCCTCTTGGTGAGGTACTTCTGTGGTCTTTCCAGCTGTTGCAGGTGTCTTGTAAGATACATCCCAAATGGGGCGTTGTACTCTATGATGGGTATGATGAGTGATGAGTAGATTAGGCAGGTGCTTATTAACAAAAAAGATTACAGGACTGGTTTATTTACAGATGGCCTCATAGTCTTTCTACCAGACCATAGCACCACCCTGCCTAACCTGTGTAAGATGTTATCTGTTTAGTGGATTTTCAGTTTACATAATTAAGCAATATAAATGTTAAGTAATTGCACCCCATCAGACATTCCCTCTTGTTTTGATTACAGATGGGATTGACATCTCATGTAAATATTTTTCAATGTACTTTTCGACATCTTAATGCCATCATGCAGAAATAAACACCTGAGGTACTAGATTATCCCTTACATTTCAGGCAGAGTAGAGAACATTGGGTACTAAGATGACCTTAGTTTTCCAAATTCCCTTCATACCCATGATACTAGTGACTGACCCCCCCCCCCCCCCCCACACACACACACACAAAACTGTTAGTTGGGTAGCTAAGGCCATGGTTAATTTTACTTGGCACCTGCACAGATTCAAGTGGTTTGTTCACCTAAATGTGTGGTCTTCAGGGGAAAGAAATTTGGGTCTTCATCATCATGGTCTACATTTATGGGCATTTTAGTTACAGGTCTGACTCCATTTGTTAAATCCTGGTTTATAAAGCCTCGTGGAAGGATACTGAAAAATATGCTGCCTTCTATATCCTTGAAATTTGTGGTAACCTGGGTATTTACTGGGAAAGTTAGATTACCTCTGAAGATTCATCCTCTTAGAGCCTGTAACTAAGAAGACATTTCAATCCAAGCTGAATGACTTTCAATTTGTTGATATATATATATATATATATATATATATATATATATATATATATATATATATATATATATAAACAATTAATATTTTGATCACAAGTTTTTCAGCTACCATTCTGTTATTATACTTAGCCATAAATTCACTTAACCAGTGGATATTATAGAATAAAAAAAGACTTCCATGCACAATGTCCACATGTGCTGGTTAGAACTGTCAGCTAGTCATTAATTATCATTAATGAATGAATGAATGAATGAATGACTGTGGCATATTTGATATAGGTGATCCAGAGAACTTTTTCACAAATTCTTGATGGTGTGCTCCATGGGTTATAATACATTCAGTTTTCTGATACATAGAGAACCTTGTAATATATGCTGTCAATCAGTTTATCAATAATACAAAATATACATTGGGCCGGATTCATGAAGGCTTGCACGGAGTCTAAGAGTAGAGTAAGACTCCATGCAGCCAACATGTCTGCCGAGCGATCCAGGAACAGCCGGTAGGGGCATGCAAGAGAGCTCCTAAAATGACTCTTACACGGACAGGGCTAGGATATACAAATTACCTCAATTGCAGGCGAAAGCTATGCAAATGAGTTAAATTTGCGATCCAGGAAACCTGAACCTGTCCGAGTAAGAGTAGTTTTATTTGCAGAAATGTACTCCGTTGACAACTGAGTACCGTTCTGCAAATAGCAAAACGGAGCCATGACAGCTCCAAAAAAAGGATGCACCCAGTTGCGGAAGCATGCCAATGGCCAAAAATATGGCCATTGGCAATGTTCACTGATGCAAAATAAAAATAAAATAATATTTTTTTTATCCCGATCTCCGAAGTTTAAGTGTAGCACAGCGCTGCTCAAATGCGCTGTGCTGTAAAAAACAGAAAACCAATAACTAAAATCCACAAATAAGGATTTTATTGTAATTCTTAATTTACAATGCAAGGGAATGGCAGGCCAAAGACAACATAGCTACAGAGTAGAGGTTGCTAAGGGGGGAAGCTCAGTCTAAGAGATGTAACCAAGCATTAGTAGGCAATCCTATGCAAATGAGGGTAAGGATAGTGAATCACAAGTTTACATAGCAAATAAGCACAGTCAGTGGAGTGTAGGAATAGGATAAGGGGAGTATCAGAGTAGAAGATAGGTGACATCACAAGGGGGGTATGTATGAAAGAAGTGAAGCTCATTGGAGCAGAGTGACATGTGTTTGCTGTCAGTTACTCATCACTGGAAGAGGTGTGTCAACAGGTACCCTAGCTAAAGGCAAGAAATTGAAGGTGTATGCCGTGGATAACACTAATGTTTCTTGTAGAAGTGCTTGCAATGTGTTTGCGAGTGGGTACGCACCCGTACATCTGAGTAAGACTGTGTGCATGTGTGTGCACCTGTGTGCATGCATTTAAGCCGGAGTAAGCATGTCTAAGGTTGTTGAAATGTGTGTAAGCGCGTATGTGCCTGTGTGCACACGTTTTAGCAAGAATAAGCAAGTTTTAGTCCATGTAAGCATGTGTGCACGCGTGTGAGCTGGTGTGCATGTGTTTGCACTTGTGTGCACGGCGCTGCCCCCTTGAGGAAACAGAAAGGGAAAAGGAAGCACAACAAATAGTAGGAAGTTAACCAGGGAGTACTAGCAGAGCTAGCAGGAGAAAACAATCAGAATCAGGCAATTACACAGGCAGTACACTAGCCCAGCCCAGCCCAGCACTTAAAACTCTGCAAACAACATTCCACTATGTTTCTCAGAGACACTGCAACACTGCAGTAAGCTAATAGAAGTGAAAACTGAAAAAGCTTTACTGAGCCAAAGAAATGTTAGGGGCTGCCATTGCTGTTATAAGGCGACATATGCAACATGCTGAGGGTGGTGACAATGTGAATACTGCTGGACAACCCACAGTGAGGAGATGGAGAAGAGTGTACAGGCCCAGGGTAGCCTATTAGGGGCTACATGAGCTGGAGATATTGGAGCACTATTGAGTGGACAGAGACCTCTTGCAGCAAATTGTTGAGCTGTGCAGGCCACGCCTCACACACAGAACCAACAGAGGGGAACCCATCCCAGTGGAAACCAATGTATGTGTTGGCCTAAGAATATTAGCAACAGGTACCTTCCAGAGACCAACTGGTGATATGATGGGGATATCACAGGCATCAGCACCCAGGGTACTACACCAGTTCCTGGATGCCATGTCAGCACATGTCGGTGATCATGTATATTTCCCCAATTCCTGTGAGGTACTGGCCAGCAATATGCGTCTTTTCCAGCAAATAGCGGAATACCCTGAGGTAGTGGGTGCAATAGACTGCACGCACATACACATCAAAGCACCAGCCAGTGAGTGTGGTAGGGTCTACTTCAACCGCAAAGGCTTCCCCTCCATCAATTGCCAGGTCATGTGTGATGCCCAGGGCATAATACTGAATGTGTGTGCTGGCTGCCCTGGAAGCTATCATGATTCCCATATCTGGCATCTGACACAGCTGTACCAGACATTTGCCAATGGGGACATCCCTCATGGTCACCTAGTGGGGGATGCTGGCTATGCACTGGAGCCATGGCTGATGACACCCATCAGAAACACACACACACCTAAACAGGAATGCCATAATGAGGCACACACACAAACACGAAATGTAATCGAGCATGTGTTTGGGCTGCTCAAGTCATGGTTCCGGTCCCTGGACACATCTGGTGGAGCCTTGCAGTACTCACCAACTACATGTACCCAAATTGCCATGGTATGTGCGGTGCTACATAATATGATCCTGCGAAAACAGCTGCAGCAGGAGCAGCATAGGCCCGGGCCAAACAGCCCCCCCCCCACCATTGTCAAGGCCATCACAGGCAGAGTGTGACTCGGAGGAGGAACAACCTGAGCCTGCCCCAGTAAGCAGAAGGAGGCATGCCCAGTATGCTTTGGCCTTGGCAAAGAGGCAACGCATAGCACATACACTGGCCAAGTAGGAACCCTGGAAATGATACCTCTGTTTAACTCGCACATATAGTAAAAGGGATGCCTAACTTGACACTACCTGTTTTCAAACATGTATAGGGAGTGTAGTATGTGCATCTGACATAGGCAGCCTTGCAGCACCACCTGAGGCATGATTGCCATGTGTTAAGCAAAATAAAGCAATGCTAAACAGCTTTTACCACCATTTAGTATATGTAAACAAAACTGCACACAGTAACTAGCACAACTGTGGTCAACATTGAGCAATAGTGGGCAATGTTCAGCAATGTTGGTTAACGTTGAGCAATGTTGGACAAGCTTGGTCTAAGTTGGGCATAGCTGAACAAAAGCCAACATGCTCATATTTGCTCTACTGGCCCTTAAGCAGTCTGGTCTGCTCAGTATGAAAATATAAAGCAGTGACAGGCCTCGAACCCAGGATACTGTGCTCTATAGTCATAGTACTGAACCACTAAACCATGACAGCATTTCACTGGTCAGCCTGTATGAATAAATGTTGATAAGTCTATGCAAAGTATCTCATGGAAATCATGCAGGCACAGCATAATCTCTGTCGAGTTATGACACAAAGGTGAGCCCTGCAGTAAGAATAGAACCTGATTTTCAACACACGTATAGTATAAATGTTAATATTGGTCATGTTCACACACATCAACAAATGTAGTGGACTTCAGACAGCAACATACTGAAAGGTCACACTGGGCATGCTCACTCACTTGAATAAATGAGACAAATGTCAGGCAACAAAACACTGAAAGGCCAAACTGGGCATGCTCACACAGGCCATGTCTGAGTACAGCAGTGGGCCACACATATCCGGCAGTTGCATGTGTTAACCCAGGAACCTCTCACTGTTCACCAATCCACCTTGTGCACACAGTTATATGACAACAGACACATATATAATATATTGGAACCCTGTCATAATCAAATATGTTCTGCAGATACTTAGGTTGTTCATAGAAAGTGGGAAAGCCAAAAAGATAAAAAAAACCTGTAATCAGTACCATCAATAAACAATGTGCATCCCAAACATTATCATAGCTTCATAGGTTGATACTAGGCTATCTGCCCTAGGGCATTTATAAGCCTAGCCAGAGTGTGTTTGGCTTTCGCAAGCCTGTTAGATTAGTAGACTGTGCCTGTGAATAGCAGGTCACACAAGATAGCCCTTTTACGTTTAGTTTATTGTGCCTCTGTCTAGCAGGGACCCAGAAGAGATCCCAGGGGTAAACATACGATCACCCATCCACTCGTCAAGATGTCTCCTTTAGGGGGTCAGTGGGGGTCTCTGCCTATGCGGGACTGGGATTTCATTCCAAAATGAGGGGAGGTTCTGGGATATGAATCTGTCCCTCCAGCATGTCCTATTAATATCTGTGCTGATGTTTAACTCCCTGGAGCATGTAGCTCTGAGGGATTCGGATATCATGAGGTTGAGCATGTCCGTTAATTCTGGGTTGGACATGGTGTTAAACAACAGGCACAGACCGCATCCGAGTAGGCGGTAAGCAACTGAGTAGAGCTGGAGTTACTTTAGCCGAACTGCGCAGGGCATCTGTGTGAGTCCCTAGATCTACTTGGTGAGGTACTTTTGTGGCCATTACAGTTGCTGCAGGTGTCAGGTAAGGTACATCCCAAATGGGGCATTGTATCCAATCATGGGCCTGATGAGTATAGGGGCATAATGACCTCACTTGATCTAGATGTGAAACCTTTTGGGATAAGGTGGGCTATATAGAAGGTCTGTCTAACCACTTTGGCAATGTGATTGTCAAATGTCCTCAAATCCCTAATAACGTCTACCGTACTTAATGGATTACCACCTATGTGGTAATGTGTGGGCACTTTGTTATTCCCAAAGGGGATGACTATGCACTTAATGGCATTAAGCTGTAGGCCATGGCTCTGGCACCAGTTATCCATCTCTGTGAGACCCTTTTGGAGGATGGTTGTGCCAGCTGGAGAGTCGATTATGACACCCAGTTTGCAGTCATCTGTGAACATGGTCAGCCATATTCCTCCTGTGTTAGCCTGTACATCAGAGAAATATATACTGAACAAGAGAGGTCCCAGGACTGAGCCTTGTGGGACGCCACGTGTAACTGGTGTAGAGTCAGACATGGCACCTGCAATACTGACCATGTGGGTGCTATCCCTGATCCAGTTAGCAATCCATCTTGTGACATATGTGTCGATATCGAAGCTGGTGAGCTTATGTATGATGCCCGAGTGGGGTATTGTGTTGAAGGGTTTTGCGAGGTCCAGGTAGGCTGTGTGGACTACCTTCCCTACGTCTATGGACCTGTTTAAAGAAGTCAACCAGGTTCAAGAGGCAAGATCTGCCCACAACAAAGCCAAATTGGGTAGGATCCAGTGTCTGTAGGTTCCCGATGTCTTTGTGTATGAGTTCCATGACGATACGCTCCATAGTTTTGCAGACCAGGCTAGTTAGGCTTATAGGGTTATAGTGTCCGGGGTCCATTGTGGCACCACCTTTGTGGAGTGGGACCACTGTTGCTGTACGCCATTCCTTGGGTACATATCCTGCAGTAAGTCTGATATTGAACAGTGACTTAATGTGAGGGTTATGTGTGTCATGAAGCTCGTGTAAGACGCAGGCTGGGATACCGTCCAGTCCCATTGATGCTGTGTTGTCCGCTTTAGTGAGTGCAGCTCTCACCTGTTCATCTGTGATGTCAGGGAGGCTACACTCTGTTGGGATGGACATTTGCTCTTTAGGGAGGATGGGGGGAGACATTTGCACTGAAACTGTTTGCCAGGATGTTGGCAATGTTTGTGGGTTCAGTGTATGTTTTGTCATTTTGCAGTAACTCACAGCATATCTGGGAGTTTCCACCCAGGTTCCTGACATAACTAAAGAAGGCCTTGTGATTGTCCTTAGTGTCTGGTGCAATTTTCCTTTCGAAACGGGCCTTAGATGAATTCATGAGTGATCGTAGCTTCTTGCTAGTACTGATCAGAGATGCCTTCCCTTTTTGGGATTGTGCTCTATCATGTAGTTGCCTCCTCCTTTCGTTGTATACCTTATTTATGGCCGTGGTCCACCAGACAGGTCCCCTGCCTTTGGAGGAGTGAGTCTTGTTGTTATTTGGGATAGCACAATCCATGCATTCCAGTAGGTGTCCATAGAATGCGTTTGTGAAGGATTCAGCAGTCTGAGCTGTATTTACCACTGTCCCAGGGTCTTTGAAGGATACCACCTCAGTCTGGAGATGTGTGACGTTTGCTTTTGAAAAGTTCTTCACTGAGATTAACTAGGATGGGGGTGGGGATGGGATGTGGATATCCAGTGAGATAAATGTATGGTCTGACCTTACGAATGAGGGGCATACCTCTGGTGTGGAACATAGAGTCCCCATGTTGGTGATGATCAGGTCCAATATGTTTTCCCCTCTTGTGGGTGTGGTGACTAGTTGTGCCATAGCATTTGAGTTTATAAATTCTAGCAACCATTGAGCGAGGGTGTTGGGGCTTGAGTAGTATTCCCAGTCAGTGTTTGGGTAGTTGAAGTCACCCAATATAATGGTGTTTGGAGAGACCTTCATATTCTCCAGTGTTCCCAGGAAAGCCGAGTGGGGTTCCTGAGTTTGGAAGGGTGGTCTGTAGCAGGCTACAAACTGAAAGGCAGTTTTTCCCACTGTTAGTTGCACATGTATGGTCTCCGATGCTTTGTGCAGTGCTACTAACCTGGAGGTGTGTGTATCTCTGATGTATATGGATACTCCCCCTATTTTTGTTGGTCGGTCCAAGTCTTGTGGCCGAAAAGCATGGTATGAAGTATAACCTGGTAGTGCTGGGGTGCTTTCGGGAGTCTGAACCAGATGTCTGTTACTGCACAAATATAGACATTCTCCTTAGTGAGGAGAGTCTTGAGTGCATGCATTTTGAGGTTTAGACATCTGGTGTTGAGCAGCATTACCCTTAGTTTCTTTTACCTTGTATTGTCTATGGAGGTGGGTTTGTCTTTTGAGCCTTGCTTAAAAAAGGCAATATGCGGGTGGCAAAAGCCTTAGCCAGTATTCAAAACTCAAGGGGTGACAGGTGCAAGCCATCCATAGCGAAGCTACGTGGCATGTCGAGCATGTCATCCCAGGCTGACAGACACTGGATCCCCTTTGAATGACACCAATATGTTAGCCAACTGTTAAAATTCATCAGTTTGTCTGTATACTGTGCCATCATTCTTGGTGAGGGTAAGATGCTACACAAGGTCAGGGTCATACTGGCCTGGGCTACATGTTCAGAGAGCTCCTTTAGGTCTCTTGTCATGTAGTCCAGGGAGGAATGTCTGAGGTCATTCACACCAGCATGGACAATGATGGAGCCATATTTGTACTTGCTTTGGAGTGACCTGAGTGCATGTGTTATGTGGCGGATCCTGGCACCTGACAGACAGCTCAAAGTGACCTTCTCCTTGTTCAGCCTGGTGAGTGGGAAGTCAGTGTGTCTGACAATAGAGTCACCTATTACAAGTGTATTAGGTGTGTTGTTTAGCCCTAAGGGCAGTGACTGTGTGGCACACTGACTTTGTGAACTATGTGATATGTAGGTATTGTTGTGGGGTAGCAGTAGTTTGGGTGTCTGCTTTGGAGGTCTCTGCTGCTTAGGCAGATTTTATTTAGAGCCTCCAAGTATGTTTTTGTGTGGTAATGTATTTTGTTTGCTGTCACTATAGGTCTATGTGAGACTGGATTTGTGGTGTGTGTGATTACCTTCACCACCTAGGTCAAGAGAGCTCAGCCTCCTGTTTGTCTATATAGTTGCATCTCTCACATATATCTGAGTTTGTTGGGAGGAGGAGAGGGTTGTCTGTATACATAAGGCAGTTGTAACATTGCGTCAAAATTCCCATATTCACCAGCTGGACTGGAGAGTACACACGAAACTGACCTTTGGACATGCCAGGATATTATGATGAAGTACTCTGTTGACTGATCAAAAAGGATCAGTAGGGTGTTAAGTGTGTAAAAGAGTATAACAGGGGTTTAGTGCTCAGGTTTGTCGGTGTTTTGGAAAGATTATCTGCAAAGAAGTTCAGACAGAACCATGACACTTCCTTCAGCTATATCATAAATAGCAATGTACACTCATATATGTCCTGAGTCAGGGCCAACTGTACCTGACTGACAATGCCGACATCCTGTCAGACAGGCCTATACATACATACCCACCTCCCACTGACAAAAGGCCCTATCATCATACCAGGAGATATCACATGTACAATGGGTAAACAGCTCCTCCCAAAGCCGAAAACATAGCATCAATTAGATTACATTGTTTCCCTATATGTGTCATAAGTGAACTACAGAACAAACAGACCCTGCACCTGAACAGTCTGTTGAGCCTCACCCTCTCTACAGGATCTGAAACTGTTGAATGTGTTACAGCAACATATGGCACACCCCACAAGTGTTGGTGCACAACAGACCATGGGAACTATAGTCCTGTAAGCCTATGAAGTCTGATCTGCAAGGCCATGGAGTCCATCATGATTGAAGTCATAAACAGAGCTATTGGAAGCCGACAAACACACAACCCTACCAACTTTGGTGTGTTCATGGGCAGATCATGGTTCCCAAACCTGCTAGACTGTTTGCAAGGCAGCCACCCAGGACATACATCACTGAACGGAGCTACACACATCCCACATAGACTTTGAATAGCCCTTTATCAACATCTCAGACACATGCCATATCCACAAAATCAACAATCTGTGCATAAATATGTATTGTCATATGAAGGAATGGCAATTTGTCCACAAATAGATCACACAAGCTAAGAATTGTGGAGTCCTGTTTAAGCTGTTAACACCTGCTGACCCACATGGTTCATTCCTGGGATTGCATAAAACAAAGTGCACACACATTACCATGTTCAGTTTGATGATGTCAGCATCCTACAAATATAGCAGGAGAAAAGAAACCACCCAGTAAAGCATATAGCGCGTTGTGTTATTGCATATCTCTCTAGTATCATAACATAGGTAGGGGTTTGAATCCTGCAATTGCTGAGTGGGTGTGTAGGGGGGGTGATTTCCTTTGAGAGGACTGCCCTTTTTGGAGACTGGGAAAATACATTAAAAGAGGTAAATTCCTCTTTGGCAAGTTTGATGATGTCAGTATCCCATAAATACAGCAGTGGAAATAAAAACTCCCACTAAAGCATATAGTGTGTCGTGTTAACTCGTATCTCTCTAGTATCATAACATAGTTAGGTAGGGGTTTGAATTCTGCAATTGCTGTGTGTGTGTGATTTCCTTTGAGAGGAGTTCCCTTTTTGGAGACTAGGAAAACACATTAAAAGAGGTAAATTCTTTTTTGGCAAGTCTGATGATGTCAGTAGTCAAAATAGACTGGGAGGGTGGCCTAATGGTTAAGGTGTTTGTCTTACAAACACGAAGTGCAGTGTTTGAGTCTCACAAGGGATAATTGGCTAGGCTTAAAATGGCTCGCAAGGGCAGTTAGCTTAGTACTAATCTATGAATCTATGAATCTCACAAATACAGCAGTGGAAATGAAAACTCCCAATAAAGCATATAGTGTGTCATGTTAATGCGTATTTCTGTAGTATCATAACTAGTTAGGTAGGGGTTTGAATCCTGCAATTGCTGAGTGTGTGTGTGTGTGTGTGTGTGTGTGTGTGTGTGTGTGTGTGTGTGTGTGTGACACTGTTGGTCTATGTGCTGTGGGTTTTGCTTTTACTACTGTATGACATATCAGTAAAACAACAGTACGTGCATTGCACATTTCAGGCATCTGTGTGGCAAATACATATATGTACATGTGACCTCAATTGGTAACTGTGTGGCAAATACATATATGTACATGTGACCTCAATTAGTTCATAGGTGTGAAGCCTGCTTTCTACACGAATACACCTACCATTGACAGTTTGTGCTGCTGCTTCTCAGACCTTAGGTCACATATGTATGTATGTGACAAGGCCAGCCACTGTAGTGCTCTGTGGCCTAGGACATCTGTGTCACACACACACCCATGACAGTTTCTATAGAATAGTGTGAGTGAGGGTTCATGCCTGCGGTATATTTCAGACATGTTCAAACACAATACAGTCTGTCAAAAATGGGCATTCATTATAGGTGTACAACAACTCCGTGGATATGCATACAGACCCATTATTGCTTATGCGATACACTGAGGGACATCAGCATACCTTTGAAAATGTGAATACCAAAGGACAGATGACATAACATGTGGCTGTATGTACACATCGGTACCCCTGCTATATGTTGTGGGCTACTACCAATGTGGTACTGTCAGGATACTATGTATAGTAAATGTGGATGACTATGCTATAGTTGGCTTACAGCTTTACAGTATGTGTTGGTCAACAGGTATCTGTCTGTATGATACCCTTGTGGAGGATAAGTGTCTCATCCGGAGAATGCATTGTAGGCCACTGTATGCATTACCAGATGTGGACAGACATATCCCTGGTGTGTTTGCTTGTACCTAGGATGACTACATGCCAAACAGGAGTATTCCCAGGAATGTGTGGCAGTCAATACCACTGGTTACTGGTATAGTATAGTACCGGAAGGATTGAAATGCTACTGTGTATCCTACATCTGTGTGTCAGTTGTCAAGACATCATCTAACAATTGGTTAAAATCAGGCTGTTGAGGTTATGTATACTACCAGAGTGCAAACCAATGACCGATATTAACAGTTTCACCCACAGCATAGTGTCAAACCATGTCATACACACATGTGTACCCAAGTTGTAACATATGTGTAGTAAAACACATACTGGCCACCAATAGAAAATATGAAGTGTTAACACTGTGTAATACAGGGCATGTCACCCTTCCCATGTGTCCACTATGCACGTACATGCAGACAGTGCACCCCCATCATGTTCACAAATGTACACCTGCAAATCTGTACTGCACACATCACACATGTACCGTCCACTCACCAACACGTGCTGCCAGTACCACACACATCAGCCAAGTGGCACATGGGCAGACAATACATTTTTGGAATTAACACTGGTGTAAACAATACTACATTGATAATCATAGCTTTAATGCATCATGCCTGCTCAGATATACCTACATGGATATAATTACACTTTACTGTTGACAACATGCTAACATTGCTACATTGCTATTAGGTCACCCTGTGCATTAGCACCATGTTAGCCTGTTCCTGCATCAATGTCACAGATGACAGGAGGTGGCACAGTTTCATCATATGCACAGGGTGTGTTATTGGTTTGCAAGAGCCTGACAATGACCCATCCAATCGACATGTATGTGTGTGTGTGTGTGTGTGTGTGTGTGTGTGTGTGTGTGAGGGACAACAGTACAGTATGGGTCAGTGTTCATGTAATGTGTGTGTGTATGTGTTAGCCCTAGGTGTTTGGTTTATGTGTGCGTGTCTGCATGCACACAGTTCCACCTTGTGGCTGCCAAATTTGGGAGGTTGTGGGACAGCCACAGACTGTACCTGCTAGGCTGTACAGATCACTGTCTCTGGCCACGGACTCAGTACCTGTGCCTGGCAGGGGTGCCACTGACAGTATCGGGTACTAAGCCAGACTGGGTACTATCATCAAAGGCAGAGGGATGTCAACTGGACCCATGTCCCTGCTGGGACTGGCTAGAGCCACGTGCACATGGTTATCTAGGACGGTCTATTGACAGCCCAGCCCCAACATTGCTGGGGCTGGTACTGCCACTATGGGAGCGGCTGGGACTTGTGTGTGTTGTCCGCGACGACTGCCAGCTGATGATGTCGATAGCATACGTCCACCTCAACATCTCAGCCATCCTGCACTGTCCTGGCACATGGGCATTACATTGCGGAGGACATCAAGTGTCTCCCTCTAACGTCTATCAATGACCTTGGTGTAATTACGGATGGCATTGGCAAGGTCACGGATACTGTCATCGATAGCGGTGTTATGAGCCCTCTGCACCCTTAGTCCCTGCCTGGTGTACCGTTCCATACGTGCCTGTGCCTGCATTACAGCCCGGAACATACCTGAGGTTGTGAGACCTGTGGGGGCATGTCTGCCAGGGGCATTATGACCAGCAGTGCTCCCATGAGAACCCCTGGACATATGCCTATGTGGTACCATTCCAAGTGTCTGGGTATGGCTGCTGTGTGGGGTTGCATGTGCCATAGATACCACACTATCCTGGTCAATGCTTACTGTATGCTGTTCCTCAGCTAATGCCATTGGTGTTGAGGGATGTATTGGCAGTATGAATGTGTGCATAGATGGGGTGGAAAGCTATGTTCTGTTGATTGGCGTACCAATGACAGACCCTGTCAAACCTGCCTGTGTCACAACATATGTATCATCATGTCCACTATTTGTGGCAGTGACCTCAGGTTCCCTGTTGCATTCATCCAAGAATACCTCAGCACCTGTGAGAGGGAGACAGGAAACACACTTTACAATCTGTACAGGATGTTAGCACACATGAGCACATGCACACATGCACACATGCACACATGAACACATGAACACATACACACATGCACACATGAACAAATGCGCACATGAACACATGCACATATGAACACATGCACACGTGAACACATGCACCCATGCACACATGAACACATGTACATATGCACACATGAACACATGCACACATGCACACATGAACACATGCAGACATGAACACATGCACACAAATACACTACTCAGTCAAGTTGACACACACACACACACACACACACACACACACACACACACACACACACACACACACACACTCACACCAACAGCAATACGGAACATGCTCATTAGTGGTTGATGGTGGAGTACACTATCACAAGTCAAAGAGTCCTATCACATGTGTCAGCATGCAGGATGTGTGTTGCTCAACAGCATGCAGTGCAAGTGTAGAGAGTCCTTGTTGATAACAGTATACATGTCGTTGATGCATGTGTGTTGTTCAAAGATTGGCCTTATACTGGAACACAATGTGTACTTGGACACAACATTGCTGTGCAAGTCTAAAATGCTTTCCAATGTCCTGTGCACCATCACTCATAGGTATACATACCATGGCCAGATGCACACAACTGTCAGGTGTATAGCAATGAATGCTATGTGTAGTACTGTAGTTACTGTAACTGGATGTAGTGTGGTACCATAAGCCATCATCAGGCAGCATCATATGGTCACTCAAGGCCACTAATGTATGACACACTGGCAACTATCTTGCTGTACCTGACCTGCACCACTTTGGCTACAGTAACCATTTCACAGCCAGTTGTTACATGGGTATGTAAGGTGTTCAATAGGGAGCATTGGGTAACACGAATGTGTTGTGTGTTGAAGCGTGTCGCACCACCCCATGATAAGCCTCTACCCATCAGGTATAGTATGTGTGCTGTGTTGATGTCATTTGGGATACTGGAGTGTGACCTTACAGCAGGTGTCTACATATGCCATGTGTATCATATTAACACTTACTGCATATGACAAAGTGGTGTATGTTGTGTGCATGTTTATTGACTCTGCTTATACAATGTCCACTACAGTGTACCACAATTGGTTGGGATGCTCTGTGTATTGCATGTGTTTGAGGCAGCTACTCATGTTACTGGGATGTGCATAGTCCCACAGAGAACATGCAGAGCATGCATTATGTGTAGGTGTTTTACATGTGTATATGGCCTACAACTCTCCTATGACATGCACATGTTATATGCTATATTAAATGTAGAACACTCACCAGCATGGGTCTGCTGTCTTGCTATCACACCAGAGGGACCTACAAGGATATGAGACAGTTTGTCAGTGTCAACAACTATGGCATTGCTGCTGTGTGTTTGCAATTTTACAGTTGTACAACAGGTGACAGTCACAGGCATACAGATTATGTTCCAAATTATCAGTATTGCATGACATCAGGCTCCACATCTTCTGAATACACAGTACACATCTGATAAATGCATGTTCTAACAATCAAGCTAACAGTACTCTACAGATATGCCATGTTACCTGCACGCTCTGAGTCAACGTGCTGGGTGACTCCGGCCTCCATGATGACACATGTCTGTTGTACTGGTTGGCCAGGAGCCACCATGCCGAGGAGCAGCTCTTCCACTCTGGTGAGGGGTGGATGTGTTGCTGCACCACCACCTGTGGCAAGCTGTTGTCTGTGGATATCGGAGGCATGCTGCCGGACATGTCTGATTAAATCACTGCAGTGATGGTGTACCTGCTCATAAGTCCGGTTATGCATGCCTACATCATTTACCTGACAGACAACATCCTGTCACAGTGCAGTGCACCCATGCTGGTCCTGGCTGGTTCTGGAGAACAGCAGGTTATGATGTTGTATTAGGGCATCTAGGACGACTTCCTCCTCCTCAGGGAAATACGCGGGTTTTCTATTGTGAGACATGTCCCTGGAAGACAATAAAACAGTAATTGTAAGCAAGTCATGTGGCACACTTAACATTCTAAAGTACAGACATCAATGAAATGCCATATATTGCAACCTATTGGCTGTCAGTAGATACACACTTTTAATACTACATATCACTGCTCAGCCCACAACTGCCTGACAGTGCCTGGCACATACTATATACCAAGCCATGTTCTGCACAGCAACAAAGTTAAACCAGTATGTAAGACTATACAACAGTACATGGCACACTGTATGTGACACAATGCACCACCTAGCCACAGGAGGTATATGTGAAGCTAATGCATACAGACATTTGTCATCCATTGAAATGAATGTAAAGTACAGTTACAGTACTACCAGTACACCACGCTACTTGTTGATAGCAGACCCCTCAGTTACATATGTGTGCATTCATCAATATAGGTGGCATACTGCTGTACTACACTATACATGTTGCTAGATATGCACTTATATCCTGTGACACACATACCACCGAGGCCATGTTACAGGCATACCCACACACACATCAGACATACCTACAAGACACAAAGGTATGGCAACCCAGATGTGTTTTACCTGTGTACCATACAGTACTGTGTGTTAGCACTTACAAAACATCATGCCTGAGGTATGTAATGTTTGAGGACTACAGGTAACAAACAAAACAGTGTTTCCAAGCAATGTGGATATACACCATACTGTGCTGTTTAGGCTTACAGCTTCAGGTAGTGCTACAGTTTATACGGGATTTGTATTCACTAGTGTTAACAATCAATAAGCATACATGTACTGCTTTAGCCTACAATGGCACACTCCAGTCAACACCATGGGACTACGTTGCACCGCACTGCTTTTCCTGTCTAGCAATAGCATACATATCTTTTGCTGGGATCAGAGCTACAACACTACATACCGTGACATAGACAGTTTCCCACTAGGCTATCACACATATACACAACTTTGACACATTCACCTTCACATTCACCATCACACTCTGTCAACCTCACATAGCAAGTAATGCAACAAGTACATGCGTGTGTTTATTGGGTCATAGGTAGCTAATAGGCTATTATCTGTAGGGCCTATGGAAACCTAGCCATATGGTACCCTGCCCTTCAACACCCATGTAATTTAGGTTCATGTGCCCCTGTCATGCAGAGCCACAGAGGTGATTCCCAGGCTGCGTTTCCTATCTCACATCCAATCATCATGATTATTCATGACAACTGCTAATGAGGACCTTCATTTGCTATTGGTAGGTAGTTAGTTACAGAGTATGGTATGTGTCTGAGATGATAATGTACCACTCCAGCATGTTCTGCTTTTTGGCGTTACAAGGTTTAGATCAGTACAGTGTGTAGCTTGTATGGATTTTAATCTGTTTATATGGAGCATGTCCAACACCTGTAGGTTTGGCATAGCTTTGTATGTTATGCAGAGGTTTCCTCTGGGTAGGCGGTATGCGACACAGTGTAGCTGTGGTTTTGTAAAACAGTCTGCATAGGGCATCTGTTTGAGTCTGGTAATACTCTTTGTGAGGTATGTGTCTGGTGTCTACAGTTGCTGTAGATGTCTTCTGAGGTACATACCAACAGGGCCATTGTACTCTATGATGGGTGTTATGACTGATGAGTAGAGTGGAACACTGTCCTCTTTTTCTATGGATGACACACCTTTTCTGATGACATGTGGACTGTACACAGTTTACATGACTAGTGTGGCACTGTGATTATCAAAAGGGACACTACTGTTCACCTGTGTCCCGTAGTCTCTTATCACACTTTTGGTGTTGAGTAGACTATCACCTATGTGGTAGTTCATGGGTACAGGGTTTTTAACAAAAGGGATGGCAATACGTTTACAACACTGAGCTTGAGTGTACATATGAACATCCATTGGTGTACATATAGATATACATATAGGCACATATACAGTCCACCTTTCATGGTGGGAATATCAATTATGCAAAGGTTGAGAGGGATACAGTTATGTAATGATATTGTACAGTCTTGTACAGAATGCATGGAAGGTATTCTCAGCCCATGTATCTTTAGCAGGACCCCCTGTCTGGAATACTAAAAACCTAGCAAATCATACCCACAGCATTTAAACACCACATGTCATATGCCACCACTGTATGCTGTCTTGTTTGCCACACACTACAACCTACATATAAATATGCACATAACAACCTGCACCAACATATAAATGTCCACCCTTCACAAACAGTTGCAGTATGTCCCTTGCTCTATGCACATGTTAAGATGCTAATATATCGGACACATAAATATCTCTCCATATGTGTGTGCCATACACACACAAGGTCCACACTGTTGTAAGTCCGTACACCTCACGGATGACCTATTGGGCCTTGCTACAACATGGACAGTTGTCACATGTGTGCATACAGTGATAGTACAGGGAGTATATATAGCTGCAAATGCTACATTACTATACTAGCCTGGTACAGCAGTTGCCAATGCTAAGCTACACATTATGTGACTATCATGCATGTCTTACTCTGTCACATCCAAGTTTATATAGGTGTTTTCACTACTCCCCCAAACTGCCATTATATGCAGTACTGTACAGAACATAGATAATATGATCAGATGTTTGACATATAATGCTGAGCTACATATGTCACAGTTATGTCCCAGTGCACACAGCTGCACACTAATTTGTCCATGGCAGTAGTTGTGCATGGCATCAGTGCATACATACCTACTGCTGCCACATATGCATGTTTCAGAGTATGTACAGTACTATTCATAAACATCTACTACTTGCCGGTAACTACACATCTGTTACATACCTATTTGTCACTTTCAGGTCCGTCTGTGTATGCTTTGACAACTTTTCTATTTATTTATTTTTTTACTTAAGTTTTATTTTTGGTTATTAATTAAGTTTTTTTTTTCTTAATTAATATTTTTAGTTAGTAATTAAGTATATATATTTTTTACTTAACTAAATATTTCTTTATTAAGTAATAATTTTTTTCACTACTCTCCAGGAGTTATATAGTCTCTGACACATGCAATGTAATGATTGCATGTGGGGATAGCAAGTACAGTCTGCTTTTATAGGTATCTATGCATGCGCATGTGATGCCCTCTGCACCAATTGGTGCCCAGCATTTGGTAAATGCATACAGCCTGCTGTGTGGTAATTGCAGTACTCACTGTCATAGCAACTCAATGCTATAAATTGCTAAGGTATGTAGGCATAGCCCTTTCAGATTAACAGAGTGGGTTCCATGCTTATTTGCTGTGGACACTGTTGTGTAAGTCAGAAGGTTGGTATACTTCTTATATCTGAAGCTAGAGGTGTAGACAGTGATGTACATGTTGTACTCAGACCTGACTGTTGCCACTTCCAGTACAGAGCTATCAGTGTAGAGTTTAACTCACCCCTACAAATGCTTACACAACATTTATGTGACTGTAGTTTCTTTTCTACTCATATAATTAACTGCCATACAAAAGTAGTTATTGAGAAGTATTCTTTTGGCACATGAACTGTTTGTGAACTGTTATACTGTGAATATTAATGTACTCACTTCTGTAGGGTTTTGTGTTTTTTATTGTTGACATTAGCACAGGGTTCTCAGGAAAACAGGACAATTCCAGTACTGAGTATGCCTACCTACATCCTTGGTAGACCCTAAACACACAAGTATATTTTAATTGTGGGGGGGGATGCTGACATACAGAGAGCATTATGTATTATTGTGTGAATGTTATCTTACTGGACTTAAAGGATTTGTGTGTACCTGTTAGTTTATCAAGGCAGGTGGTTTGTCTGCATAGTTCCCAACTGTGAACCTATCCAGATGGTAGCCAGATGTTACACTGTTATTCTTTGTCTGTGCAACCCACAGGTGTTTTCATCACTGGTACAATAGCATTGTTACAGTCAGTTGCAACCAGTACATGGCTACATCCTTTGGTATTTCTGTGTTGTAGTCCTACATAAGGGTATGCTTGTGGAAGTCTTACCAAAGCTATTTGCAGAGTGTGTAACAGCAGAATAGCTGATATGCCTGTGTGTTTGTGCCTCTGCCAGGCCTATGAAACACTCAGATACTCAGGGATAGGTAGTTAAAAGTGAGGTACACCTTACACATAATAGAGACAGTAAGTCTAGACTTGAGTGAAGCAGTGCCTATGGATTAGTACTCCTTTTATGAAGTACAAGCGGTGTCTACTGTTATTATTGTCAGTATTCATTGTGTAATACCCCAGCTTTCTGACTGACATCAGTACTTTTCAGAGGGATTCAGAGGGATACAGCTAAAATATGTTTCACAATCAGGGACATCCTTGAAAAATAGTCACAGTTAGGAAGTATGGCCTCTGCCCTAATCAGATATGCCACTGTTTGTCCTGCTATGATACTGTGTGGGGGTTGTAAAGTGCCTCTGTAACATTATTTGCTGCTAGAATGGCTGCTTCTCATATCACACTCATGTAATGCAATTACACAACAATTGCTGGTAAAGATCCACAGAACAAGCTTTGTGTTATGGCCTTCCTATTCTTCCTTTACATTCACTCATTGTAATGCATGATATATTTATTTCAGCACCAAGTTATTGTATATCTGCTGTGGCTTAGTGGTACTTCATGCAGTCTAGTGTGCCCAAAGTCTGGGGTTCGAGACTCACAGAGGTGTTTTATTTTGCTGCTGAGCAGAACAAGGGCCCTGACATAGAGTGACTAAGGCACTTTTAAGCAGTTGTAAGCGGGTTTGTGTGGGTTTGCATGATGCTTAGCGATGCTCAGCTAAGCACACACATGTGCACACTCACTTAAACCTGCTTACTACTGCTTAAAAGTGCTTACTCCCGCTAACCCCCACACTAATTTCTTTTGAAAGAAAAGAAAATGGGGAGATAGGAAAGTGGTGAAAAAGAGGGCACAAAGAGGAACAGACAGTAGGTAAACAAGCTCGGGATGTTCTGGATGGGTGTAGGGAAGGTTCATAGATGCCCATTTCTTTACCAGCAACAGCTGTGCATATGCAATAAATTTGGAGTGAAATTTGAAACCTTCCGCCCCTGGGAGAGGGGTGAGGAGAACAAAGTATGTTGTACTGCCAATTATAATTATCAGTTTACATGTCCAGCAGACATGTGTGTGAAATGGGCAGCTATGTATGGGGCATAATTTTTTTGTGGGTACAGATTGCCCTTTTTTTTTAGGTGAGAGTGGAAAGTGAGGTAGAGGAAGTAGGTATATTTGGGGAGGTAGGTTGGGGAGGTAAACAGACAAGACAAACAAGATGCATACAGGGGCAGTGTATGACACATGGGGTGGATGAACACAATTGATGGGGACGGATGTTTGGAAATCGCAAGCCCATGAGCCCACAGATGGTAAAAGTGGAACTGAAATCCCCACCCATGGGCAGTCACCGCTGCACCTTCATAGCCCCAAGGGTGGCTGTGCTGGGGGCTGCGTAGGACGGGCAGGCTCACCCATGAGATGCGCCACTCTCGCCTCGAGCTGGTGTAGGGGATCAGCGATTGGATCTCCCTATGCACCACAACCCAGACCCTTCGAAGGGTGACAGGTGGCCCTTCTCCACCCATGCTTGCACAGGGGGTATGAGCCCCATCCCCTGCAGTGCTTCCACCCGAAGGTGGCACAGGACCAACGGAGGAGGGTAGCCTAGGCTGGGCACTGGACCTGCTGGTGCCACGTGCACTCGCCAGCTGAGGAGGGACAGGTGGGTCTGCTGGAACCAGCCTTCCCATACGTTCTGTGATTAGGTGTGCTTAATTACAACATAAACAACAGCATTCCAAATTAGTTGTAACAGCATGCAGTAATATTCCCATTAACCCAACACATCAAGGTTCCAACAGTTGAACAGCAAGCATAACACATGCATATATTGAATGACAGTGGACATTCCAACAGCATGCAGGGATGATTGGTGGCAACAGTCCACCATGATTGTGGTGTTTGAACAGGGCACATGCATCAAAGTGAATGCAGATATTTATAGAACAATAGGACATATGTCCCAACAAATGTTTTGAGATTACACATACCCATTGAGTTGTGGAATTGATTGTTTATGCACATACAGTAGGGTGTAGAAAGAAACCTCAGTTAACATCTTATAAGTACTTTTAGTCTACACTACATTCCTAGTGACTGCAGGTGTATATCCCCTACATGTATTATTACACTTGCCAACATGCATTAGGTTGTGTAATGGGTTTGGCTAGTTCATGATATACCTGACCTATATCTGACATACTAACTGTCCAAGATGCAGATGTTACTGCTACATATTTATTGATTTTATTTATATTTCTTTATCTACATATCTGGATGTGTTCACATGACATTTTCAGTTAAATTTGTACAGAACCCTACATTTCATGTAGCACACTCACATTTCTGGGGAACAAATTAACAAGCTACTCATGTGCCAGATTTACTTATGCATGCCAGCCAGTAACTGACTGTTGAGGACTGTATATATGCTTCACAGCTACTGGCACTTCCATCAGCTACTTTAGATGGGACTGCCCAACTGTGGGTTGCCAGCACTTATTAAAACAGTACTATTTGTATAATGCAAGGGTACAACAACATTTCAAAGTAAGTGACACAGACACAATCCAGGTTTTATACCTTTATTAATTACATTACACACTTTTCCACAGGCTCTCTCCTTTATTTGACATTACAGTGCATATGGCAGATATATTCAAGACATATTATACCTTTATTAATAGGTTAGAACACTCTTTTTCAGGCTCACTCACTTATTTTATATGACAGTACATGCAGAGATATAATTCCGGACATATTTTACATTTCTTAATGGGTTACTACACTCTTTTTCTGTCTCTCTGACTTATTTTATATAACAGTACATGCAGAGGAATTATTCAGGGCATTTTATGGCTGTATTATTGGGCTACAACACTTTCTTTCAGGCTCTCTCACCTATTTTATATAACAATACATGCAGAATAATTACTAACCTGGCTGGTGGCGCAGCCTTAGCAGCCTATCTGCATAGGCTTGCTGATTCGCAGCACGGACAACTGCAGCTGTGGAGTAAATGAAGGGATATTGAGACATACCTATCCATTATATAGAATAAATTAGCATGTCGTACATACTGCATTCCATGGCTACCTACTCAGTTGTGGGGCATCTTGCATCCCACAGGCCTTCTGTATCCATTGGTTCAGTAGGTACTGCTTCCATCTCTTCAGGTCTGCATGGTGGTGATGGACCTGCTCACCAGTCCGAGGAATGTCTGTGACACTGGTGAGGTTATGAGCTAACTGGTTCCAAGACTCTGCTTTGTACTCCGTCCCCTGGAACTGGCCTTGAAGGAGTTTTGACTCATGACGGTGGACAAGGAGTCAAACCATAAATTTCGACTCCTTGATGCTCCAGCGTTGTGCTCAAAAACGTGTACCCTCTCCAGCACCAGCCATTCTAACTGCAGATGGGAGCTACAATCAGTTATGGTGAGTATTCCCTCGTATGGGGCTTAAATATGCCGCATTTCCCGCACTTTTTTGTGATTGGCCATTTTTGAAAATTCTCGGCTGACTGCAGACCTGCTTAGCAATGGTTAATCTACCATTTATAAGTATATGTATGTTAACAGTGGCTGTTTATCTTAAGTTGTCATGGCTTAGTGGTTCAGTACTTTGATTATGGTGCACAGTGTCCTGGGTTTGAACCTTGTCATTTCATTTTATTTTACTACTGTCCAGACAGGCTAGGGGGTGTGGCTGTGTTTAGGCAACTTTGCTCTATGTTGCTCCACATTGCCCGACGGTGCGCTGGTTGGCGTGGACGCACCTCCGCACAAACTGATTGCGCTGGGTAAAGCACTATTTAGCTATGGGCAACTACATTGTGTTGGGTAAAGCTCTGCTTAACTACGGGAAACTATATTGCACTGGGTAAAGCGTTGCTTAACTGCAAGCAATTATATGTCAGGATCCTTTATAAATATACATTTTGTTCACTGATACATAGGCCATTTCAATGCTTTTTAGTAAAATTTTAATCATATATGTCAGGAATTATTGCATATACTAATTTAGAACATAAAACAGGAAGGGGAGTGGTGGGACTCGAACTGTGAATACCTTCTCTTTGTGCAAAGGTTCTACCACTACGCTATTGCCTATTTGGCATGATTTGCATAAACATTCCTTATTATGCTCTTCCATGTCAAGATTGCTAACTGCAGCTAAGCAATGGGCACACCCGCACACTCATGGGCAAATATGGGTAGCTATATTGGGAATTAGAAAAAAAAATTAAAGTTTTATGTTTTATAACTGTGCTGGGGGGTTACAATGTCAGGGAGTGTGGTGTTGGGTACGTGGACATTTGAGCGGACTCGCTCTTGTGTGTTTATATTTTACAATTCAGACACTTGCAGGGGCATGGACCTTTGGACTGCTCGGCAGTCGGACACGCCCCGTGCTTTCCTGCATGGTCCGTGTTGGACTTGGAGTGGAGTCAGCATGCCCTCATGAACATTCATGGCACACTGACGTCATACCATTCAACTGCAGTCTCCGAGTAAGACTTATTTAGTCTTACACGGAGGATTCGTGAATCCGGGGGACTGAGTATATTAATACTAGCCTGAGTGACATCTTCCTGCACAATGAATTCATAAATGTGCCACAGCTGCAGGAAAACAGGACCCTCCTCAGATGGGAAAAAAGATACAGATGAAATTGTCTGACAGACTGAGAAAATATCAATATACGTGCAAGGAAAGTGCAATTAACAATATAACACTTATTTATGAAACTTACCATAAATACGAACGAGGCCCAAGACAATTAGAAAGACAGTACTGGATAGATACTGCAGCATTGTAAGGGTGATAGCTAGATGAAAACCCAAAATATGTTTGGAGTATTTTGCATTTATGAATCATAATATCCATGTCAAAATAATTAAGTGAAGTCTAGGTGCCACATGAAGATGACATCCCTCAACATGCTTAAAACTGAAGACTTTTTGCCAAATGTGTTATGCTGGAGGGAAACTTTGTTAGAAAGAATAAAAAGTGCTAAAGTTAATGCGTGATGCCCAGAATCATAGTTTAGCTAAAAATGTTACAGATAATTGAAATTAAACAATAAACAGATCTCAAGTCTGTATTTCTTTATTATTTAAAGCTGATAAGAGTAAAGGATGGAATATGATGTGGTGATCCACAATAACAGAATGTAGGCAATTCACAGTTTACCCACTAGGGTGGGAGGAGGTGTTGTTTGGTCACATGTTTAAAGTCTGAGTGACCAGATTAGAGTCCATCACAGTGGGTAAATATATTAATTACCTACAATCTTGCCATGTTACATTGCTATTGTATAATGAGACTGTTTACAAAATGGGGCAGATTCATGTACACCTACACTAAAGGTACTGCAAATCTGTATTCAAGAACATCCCTACTGATTTTTGTGCTTTCGACCCACTCAGAAGTATTACACTAAGGGTACATATCATCTACACTTTGTGGTAAGTTTTATGAATCCCCTCCCCGATCTGTAATACTGCAAGATAATCTGCAGGGAAACTAAAATTAGGAGGAAGAAGGTGTGGGTTATGCTTATGTTGTCGGTTCACTTAGAACACTGTACATCTAGTGAACAGTGTAGGTGTTAAAGAATCCCAGGGAGTGTCTTATTAATGAAAAGCCCCATCTATGATGCATAGTTGTTGGTGTTTCCCTCTCTTGTTGAAATGAGATGAGTCAGTTGAGTTGGCTTGTAGGTATGCCATGTATGTCTACGTCCATAAACATAGCCTTGCATTCACTGTGCATTGTTAGAATACAGTCTGTACCACTGTTAGGATGCCATTTACAAACTGCAGAAACTCTTTAACTTAGTGGAGAGGATATTAAGCTCAAGTCTGCTTAATTGTATTTGTTTATTTTTATTTATGTTGAGGTTATTTTAAATTTAAAGCAAATTTTTACTTTTTATTTTCTCTGAATAGCAATGATTTAGTATGGGCATGTTTTATTTACAGTTATGGTATGGCTAGAGTGATTTATGTTTTTGCATGGCTGCTCAAGTTGCTGGTGAGATTAACATATATTAATTGCCTGACTGGAATGTAGCTATGCACCAATGAAAGGAAAAGTCTTTTCTTTGTATATTCATTTATTTATCAAATTTACAGAGATGAGTCTTTTCTGAAACATGAGTGCTGCATAGAAAGAGGCATTATATTATGATGCGTGTTTGCAGACGTATGCAGTGCAGAGAAGTGACAGTTTTCCTTTTTTTACTAAAAACAAATAATGAATAAATACAGTGAGCACTCCAAGTCAGCGACAAGGTACAAAGAGAAATAGAAATATAACTCAAAACATGGGTCTAAAATTCACCTTAGTGATTGTGGACTCCAGGTAAACAGTGGGAGATCTGGAATGGTATACATTATGAACTAAGTAATCTTCATCTGGCAATACTTTTTCATAAACTCACATCACTACATGCAGCTATTAGCACACAGAATAGACTCAGGGTTATTATGGGTTTAAGGGGACAGTCCCATCTGGTGGGGGGGGGGGGGGCACCACCATACTTCCATCAAAGGCGCTTGAAAACATTTTCATCAGAGCCATGTTATCAGAAAAACTGTGCTTTTTTCCATTAATGTAAGTATCTCTCCTCATCCTAAACAAAATGTTTTGTCCCTGCAGTCACAGAGCTATTATAATTAACTTTGACGTGCTGTACCTTGCAGCATGGTCAAACACACACACACACACACACACACACACACACACACACACACACACACACACACACACACACACACACACACACACACACACACATACACACCTATACACTAGTGCTGTGAAAAGGAATGAATCACAGAATGCACCAAGATGAGAAAGTTATATGCAGAAAAGAACACGAGGCTTCTATGGAGTCATGCTAGTCCTACCTGCGCACCAGTCATTCTCAGAAATGCTCTCTAGACATAGAAGAAAAGACATTTCTATAGAAGACCCCTGTCTGAGGGAATCAAGCAAGAAGTGGTGAAGCCATGTCAGAAATGGACTGCTGGTGTATTCTTAGGCAAGTTGAAAATCTGCCCATACCACTGCAGAAGTGTAAGTGTAGCAAAAAGTGTTCATTCACAAACAGTTAGCTGATTAAACTGGATTATGTCATCCCACTAGAGCAGTCAAGCAGTGAAAACACTAATATGTGCTGTGAAGCACCAGCACGGAGCCGCATAAATGTGGCAGTTACACTAATTAGACTTTCTCTTCACTGACATTATGGAGATGAGATGGCTAATGTGAAATACTGACAATGACACCTACAAGATTGTGCCTTTAAGGCAAATGGTAGACAGCATATGGGGCAGGATGCTAAAGCAGAGGTGTCTATCCTTGCCACTACTGACTATATAGAGTTGTTTCTACATATACGACCAAAGTCAATGGTACCTTACCAACTGCATAATTTGAGAAGCTGCCTCCTAAGTGTAAAGTGAAGTTTCCAATGACATGTAATGAGAAATAAAACCTACTCAACCAGCCAGGACACCACCTTGGATATCAGTTAGATTAGAAAGTGGATATGGATGGTTATTTCAGGAACACATTCAAAAAAGGGACACCAAAAGACATTTCCATTGGTTCTAAGAGCTGTCAGGCAAAATGGATGCACCAGAGCTGAGGTCAAATTTGGGACTGTCAGATCACTAACAGATGTTTTTAAAAACAGTGGAAAATGTTTTCATAATTCACTAGGAGAGGTATATGAGGGATTTGACAGTGACTTGAGAATTAGATCCTTAAAAATGATTGTAACTCCAAAAGACTTGTCTTATGAAACAGCATCATTCAGTTACATGGATTCCTGAGCAGGGTGAAGCCCACCATGGTGGTGGCAGAGGCACTGACCATACTCATCTCAAGAGTAATTGGACATCAGTGACATGTGTAGGTTATTGTCCTTCAAAATGAAGCAGCACTAGCCATAGAAACACTGTCAGCAAGGATGATGATGAGTAGGAGTGCGAGATCCAGGTGGAACCCTTAGTGGTTAGAAGTCTAGATGTATACCTCTAGAGGAATAAAAGGCCAGCCTGGTGAGAAAAGCAATGCTTACATATCACTGGATGACTTGACCATTATCCAAATAAATGCACGAATGACTAGCCCGCTAGCTAAAGAAACATGCATACTCAGACATGCACTCAGAGAAGAAATATTGTCTAGACTCATTGCTCCAGCCGATTTGACACCTGTAGCTTTTTATTATCCATGATGGATGCAACATCACATATCACCAGATACATGATAGGCTTCATTATAGCATCATCTAAGATAAATGACAACTTGATTTTTCTAATTCAGCATTATTGATAGTGTATTATACCATGTAGGTCACACAGCAAGGTTCTTTACATTTGTTTGGATAAGTCACAAATTATTTACTCACGCAACACATAGTCCTAATCCTATTTACATTTTCACACTTTTGTGGGTAATCCATTAAGGATTTAACCACTTGACCGCCAATTACAGCAAGACAAAATGCTTTGTCACCCTTTTTGTTTTTCTATCTCTCTCTCTCTCTCTATATATAATTAAAATATCGATTTGTGTATTAGTACTTTCATTTACAGCCTGTTACCTATAGCTTTAACTTATATTGTGTTTTTATCAGACTTTAACAAGCCTATAATCATCTCTACTGCATAACACAATCTAATCCAATACTCATCTGTAAGTCAAGACTCAGTATTCACTTACCCATCAGTAAGCTGAACACCCCATAATTCCCTACCCAGAAGTAAGTTTAACATCCCATGATCCCTTGCCCATTCACATGAATAGTTTAATGATAGCTGTGTGAATTAGTTGATGCATTGTTCCTTGCACATTCTATATTAAAATTCTTCTAACAGATATGAAACTACAAACAGCCAGTCCACCTGGAATTCAGCCAAGTTTAAGTCAACTTTCTTTAACGTGCTTTTAAAAAAATGTATTCATTTTTTCTAGCAAATTAACTTGATTTTCATTCAGACTCCTTACTCAAATTAGGATATGTGCAAGAGAGTTTGTATCCACACATTTGAATTCACCGGCTCTGACAATGGCTTTATAAAGACATTCAACTTAGATAACATCTTGACCAGATACTCCAAGACAGTCTTCCACCCTGGAGGTGTATTTTCACTTCTGAATGCATTAGGTTGTACCAAGAAAGAACCATGGAGTTTGTACTTTGGTTTCCAGTACAGTTTAGTCTCCCCAAAATGTGAGAGATATTTTTGATAAACACCAGCTGTATCTTAAATATTGTTTTAATGTTGAAGCAATGTTTAAAAATAGCATAGTTCAACAAAGTAAACAGTTTTCATACTCTGCAGAAGCAAACTGGTACCCCTCATATATTTTTTCTGAATCTTTTTTTTGAAACACTGTTTATAGTTATGCAATAAATCCATAATTTAAATCAGCTTTGTTTTTTTGAAAACAGGACACCATGTGTAACAGTTTTAGGGTTCTTCAACAGCAGAACCTTATATCCTTTAAGTCATTGAACTATGTTTATTTTATTTGTTATTTTGTTTTATTTTTGTCCTTTTGTCTTGCAGCCAGAGATGAAAAGGGCACATATATTACCTTTTCTTTTCGAACTATTATATTTTTTCTAATAGTTATTACAGGGCTGTTTCTAAATATAGAAATGTTCTTCATCAATCACTTGTGCAAAAATCATTAATTACCACTATGCATTATTAAATAATGCATTTTTCTACATTGGACTAGTATTTAACGCATTATGTTACGACAATATATCTAAAAACTCATATGAATCATAGAATTTTGTCTCCTTCCATCATTCACAGTAATGAAATTTGTTTCATAAGTTCTATTTGAAATAACTAATTTGAAGTTGCATATTTTCAAGATATATTTTTCAATTATTCCTGTCCTTGGCTGTTACTTTGACCTATTAGCAATAATGTTGCTATTATATCATGGTCTGTAAACACAAAACATATGATAGTTACCAATAAAGATGACATAGATATGGACTGAAAAAAGCAGTATTTTCTGGTGCTAATATTTTTTGTTATGCATACATTTTTGCCTTTCTCCGTATGTTATATTCATTTTTATTTATTTATTTATCATTTGTTGGCCAGGAATGTCTGACTAGGACAGAACATATTTTCATTGGAGGCCAGGGGAGAAACACTCCAGATGCATGTCTTTGGCATGTGGGAGGAAACTAGAGTACCCAGAGCAAACCCACATGAACACATGGAGGACATGCAGACTCCACACAGAAGTCTTCTCAGCCAAGAAACGAACTGGAGAACTTCTTGCTGTGAAGTGGTAAAGTTAACTGCTGTACCACTCGGCCTCCAAATGAACTTTATTATATATAGATTAAATCAATTATGTAATATAATTTTAGATACTGAACATCATCTTTAAAACCTGTCTGCTCTTTTAAGCTATAAACTGCAGATATCCAAGAACAATTCAATCTATTAAGGCTTGCAGTGGTTGCAACATGAAAATACATTTTAACCTTTTCTAAAATTATTTTCTGAGAGAATAATTACCACAAAACTGCTTGCACTGTAGATTTTTATTAAACAGTTTTTGCCTCATTTTTGGATGTAAACAAGTATAATTCAAGCATATTGAAGCACTTTCCAAGTGACATTAGTTGCTAACATCTGTAACATTTTGAAAGTTATATTACATATATCAGTTATTTGTAAAGCACACATCATTACATCATTCCCAATGGGTTTATTCAATTCTCTTCCTTTGTGCTGTGCCTTTTTTCCTTGTTCATTTTTTTGTTTTACTTGCATGAAACTAACCTCTTTCTCTGTCATGTGTCTTCCTCTTCATATTTTCTTCACATTCATATGTTTAAATTATTGTGAACCCATGTCTATCTCCACTTTTCTTTCATTTTTATACAACCACCACAAGTCTCAAAGTCCTTATCACCATTCTAACCATCTTAATATTGTTTCCTTTCACTCTTGCATGTTTTGCTTTTCCATTTTTTTAGAAATCTGTCTCATAGGTTCATAGGTTCATAGGTTAGTACTAGGCTATCAGCCCTAGGGCCTATACAAGCCTAGCCATAACAATTCCCTGAATATTTCTTCCCACATTATTTACTTTCCTGGACCCCTGTCTAGCAGGGCGACTGACGTGATCCCTGGGGTGAATTTCCTTTCTCCCATCCAATCATATTGGAAGACTAAGCCTTACTTCTTCCATCCCATTTCTTCTCATCTATCCTGGTCAGCCCCATGGCATACAGGGACAGAGCCCTGAGTTTGACCCCAATGACCCATGATTGATTTGTGCTGCCAGTGGTAGTAAAGCTAGCTGGAAGGAGGAGCGGGAGAAAAATGAAGAAGATGAAGCAGTGTGGAAAGGGAATGGTGGGAGGTTAACATAATGGTTAAGGTGTTTATCTTATAGACACAAGATGCAGGGTTTGATTCTCACATGGGGTAATTGGCTAGGCTTAAAATGGCCCACAAAGGCTGGTAGCCTAGTACCAATCTATGACTCTTTGACTCCATGTCAAGGAAAGTATTCTCTGTGAGAGAGCAGACAGCCAGCACAGGCACTAATCATAAAGCAATGCATCTGTAGGCTTCAATCACTCACAGAAAAGACAGAAAGCCCTGCACAAAGAGCACTGCATGCTCATCTTGGTGACATCACTGTGCATGCACTGAGAAATGGTAGGCATAATAGAAAAAGTATTAACCAAATGGAAGAGTCAGGTAAATACACAAATAATATTAAAAAAACAAGACAGGTGTGTTTAAACAGCTCCAAAGACAAAATTAAGAGGGACACATTGCAAAATCCAAGTGCTTTCATTTTGTTAAATGCAAAACTTCATAAGAACACCATAATACGGTCACACACTCCCTTAAAATACATTAATTGACCAGTCAAATGTCTGAACTTCATCAACCTAATAAAATTTTATAGGCGTATTATACCATTCATTCTTTAAATTGTTAATAAATGAATACACATACAATCGTTTAATAAAAATTCCAAGTGCTTATTTGAATGCATGTTTGTGTATGTTAATACTTGCTTCTCCCAGGGATGCACAGATACACTCTTCCAGGTGCTGATTTATAATACAGCTATTATTAGTAACAACAAGTAATGTAAACCTTAAAAAGTAATAAATATGTACCTATGATGTTCTTCACATTGCTTTTATAATTATATCATTTTAACATATATTCTGACTGAATGTTGCATTTTAAATTACTTGTCTTAGTGTATACTGCAAGACTTTATTTTATTTATCTGTAACAAGACTGTGGAGTTGTGGCTGAAAATGGACACTTGTTTCTTAGTTCACTCACCTGTTAATAAAAGAACTTAAAATTAATTTAATTAAGAAAAAATAACACCATTCTAGGGCTACAGTACCCTGGATATATTTCCATGTGACACACATTACCTGAAATAGTCTAATTTGATCATGTTAAAACAGCCATGCTTTTTTGCTGATTGCAAAGAGTATTCCGTTGTATTGATTTATTTAGTTATTTATTTATTTATTTGACATTTGTTTACCAGGATATTCCAAATGGGTCAGAAAGAATCCATTTTCATCAGAGGCCCGGGTAGAAAAGCTCCAGTTACATAGCACAGAATGTACAAACTTTATACAGATAACATAAAAATGAAAATTGATACAATTTATTTATTTAACATTTTGTTGACCGGGAAAGTCTGACTAGGTTCCACAGAGCCTGTTTTCAGCGGAGGCCCACGGAGAAATGCTCCATAGTACAAGTAAGCAGGTACATTGTTATGATTTTTATCAAACATATTTTGTGATTGCTTCTGATTTTAGTTGCCTTTGCTCAGGAGTGTGAGCTGATATAGCTAGGGTTACAATGGAAGGAGAGATGCCCTGTGAAAATGATTCTAATGCTTGAGGAAAATAGTTTTGAGTACATTCAAGAAAAAAAAATCCTCATTTGACTGCCTGTATATTCAGTTAAGGACAAACGTAGGCAACATGTCTGAGAAGAATTCCAAAAATGATGAGTTCTGTTCAAGAAGATATTGAAATGCAAGTTAATATGCCATTATATTACCTCATGTCTTAAGTAAATGGAATCCAGATGTCAGGAAACAAATTAGCACTCTAAGCAAAATTATTTTCTGGTGCTGTTCTGTAGATTTAAACTTTGGGGGACTTTCTTTTATACAGTGCATTGCATTGCAGTCTTATCTCTATTTGATTGGTATTTTCTTTTCTCAAAACTGAGGTAAAATATTCACTTATAGGTAAGACATTAAAAAAAAAACACTATCACTGCTCTGGCCACATTCATCTGTACTAATTGCCCTAGCTGTCTCAGTTTGTACCTCCATTTCATTTCATTGTTATAGTGATACATTCTTGACTTAAAACAATCAAAGGTTCTTCTAGAAAGTTAGGACTTTAAGGGTGGTGCAGTGGTTAATGGTGTCACCTCACAGCAAGAGGTTCTCTGGTTTGATTCTCAGCTTGGCTGCCTTCTTTGTGGAGTGTGTTCATGTGGGTTTCCTCTAGGTACTCTCATTTCCTCCCTCAATCTAAAAACATGCATCTGGAGTATTTCTCCCTGGGCCTCTGCTGAAAATTGGCTCTGTCCTAGTCAGACTTTTCTGATCAACAAATAAAGGATTTAGTTCAGGTTAAATATATTGCCTTCATGTTCTTCTAATATACACTGTAGATTCCGTCCCACCCCCATAGAGCAGGAATCCCTTAGTTTCAGTACAGCCATGAAGTAATGGAAATTATTTAAAAGAAAAATAGGAAAATATGTGAAATATGGACTAGTTATGAAAAATAATGCAACTTCTCCAAACGTTAAATGAAATATCATAAAATATCCTATTTTACTCTGTCCCCTCATCTTTGTTTTATAACAAGTAAGTAATATCTTTTCTCTTTGCCTGTGATATAATGGGATAAAGTCCCAGCCATGATCCAAGTTTGAAGAGTTGCTCAAGCAGTTGACAGTACAGGCATAGTGGATGGGTGCATCCATCTTGAAGAGGAATGATGGTAGTGTCTACGCAGCCCACGGCATTCTTGTAATGACTGAGCCTCTACTGGAACACATGGGATTGATATGATATGGAGAACATGTGCAAGAAAGATGTGGGCATGATTGTCCAAGCCAGTAACGGTAGCCATTATCAGCACACATGCATAAATCAAGGCCGATGTCAGTGGTCTCTGGCTGACTAAATCCGCAGATAATTGCAAATTAGGAGCTGTCATTGAGTCTCACACTGACACAAATGTTCTCCAGGAGGGGCTGACACAGACAAACAACTGGTGTCAGAGTCATGGACTAACACTAAATGCCAAGAAATGCATAATAGTATCCTTTGGGAAGTCATCCATCCCTGGTAACTATCAAATTGACAACACACCCCTTAGAGTTGACCCAGTAGTCAGGAACTTAAGGACACACATAAATAGTAATCTAGCCTTTGATCATCATGTGTCTACAGTGGTGAGGAAATCATTCTATGTTGCACAACTTATAAACAAAGGTATGGCATATAAGTCGAAGGAAGTCATTGTTCCACTGTATTCAGCATTCATCAGACCTATCATTGAGTACAATGCCCCCTTTGGTATGTACCTAACCAGCCATATCCAACAACTGGAATATCCACAGAGGTTCCTCATTAAAAGAATACAGGGCATAAGTAATATGTCCTATGCAGACCACCTCAAGGCCCGACCCCTGTATTCTGTCTCCTACAGGCTTTTGAGGGGAGATCTATGCCTGGCATACAGGGCATTGTCAGACCCCACTCTGATGGCCCTCCTGCATATCCACTAAACAAACTGCCAGAATTACCCATTCTAAAGATTTAAACCTTGCCTGTGATATAAATATGACCTGCTGGAGAGATAGGTATGTATCCCAAGGACTACCCCGTCTATGGAACAGGCTCCCCATCCATGTGAAGCAGTGCTCCTCCTAATCCAATTCAAGTGCAACTTGGACAACTGAATGGGAAATCAGAAATTCATCCCTGGTTTGGCACCTATGTCTCTGATGCAAACAAGTAACTTGTAAATAGTTCATCTCCCAGGCCCACGTTTACACTTATCAAGGGTAGCAGAACTCATCAGAGATTTAGGATGCATGGCTAGGCTTAAAAAGGCCCTTGTGGTCGTTAGCCTAGTAAACACCGAGAAACCTATGAACCTATGCCAACAGAAGGTCATGGTCAGCCCTTGAAGTAACACAAGTGCTCACTTCATCATCAGTGGAGATGTTACATCATTAAATAAAAATGAACTTATTGCTTTCATGTCATCAAAAGCACAAACAATGGCTGCATAAATGAAAGCATAATATCTGACTGAGGGCAAATCTGATGGTCACCAGGCATGGGAGCAAAAATCACACAAAAAGTAATGCCCTTTCTATCCCCTATTATGCAAATTCTGTCTCAGATATCCACACTGTAATCCCACAGACATGCATTAACTGACATTTCGCATTAGAATTTTCCACAACTCCTTTTTGACTAAATATTTTCTTATATCAGTGTTAGGCAATTTATTGAACATTGTTTTGCATTTTCTTCAGCACATTCCTCGGTTCATTGCTGATGTGCTACAGATAAAATTGATAGCTTATTAACTAAAATGCCTGCCACATGAGAAACACACTGAAGTAGCACTGCAAAGGAGAAATACTGTCCATATGCACCACTACAGCTAGCTCCAGTGTAGTGGGATAAAGCTCTGACTATGACCTAGCATGCCACTAGCAGTTGGGGCACCTGCTGGAGCTCCCTGGCAGAAGAGAAGAATGATAAAGCTTTGTCTGCTTACCTCTCTTCTCTTCTTGGGTGAGGTTGTGTTATGGGGTGCTGATATAAACTGGCCATTTTTTTGCAGTAGAGATTAGGGGTCAGAACAGATGCTGGACTACAAGCTTGAACAGAATTGGGTAGAATTTTTTCATATGGTGGGGGTCAGAGATCATTCATAGGCCATGCCTTATGGTGGATAGTGACCTATAAGGAGAATGCCGGAGTGCAAAGGGTAGACCATCCAGCTAGAGTTGTTCTTTACCTGCGAGCAGACATGGTGTGTATCTGGTTTGCTCATTTCTGTCCTATTTGTTTCCTCAGTTACTGGGACTGGAGGCCCTGACTGACATGGCTACAAATGGACTTTAGGATTAACATGGAGTGGCTTGATTTGCTGGGATTTGAACAAAAAAGTTGCATTTTTTCATGACATTTTATCTACAGCTGCCTTACAGCTATGGAATTGCACAAGGTGATTTTACATTCAGACCCTGAAAACTGGTCCAGGATTAAACTTCATAAAAATGAACATTAAAGTCTGTGGAAGAGAAATTATGAACCATCAACCAGTTTGCCAAGGAAGTGCACTAGTCAGAGTACTGGAAATAGAACAATCTTAATATTATTAAGATGCTGCAACTCATTTTTACATTTCCTGGTTGCTAGGACCATTGAGTCTGGTCTTCTAAGCTACACTAGCGCATTTTTGAACTAGTAAGTTTTGCAACACTCAATCAGCTATTAAATAAGATTAATCCAGTAGCTGTCTAGGTCTTCATGATCTTGCACGTCTTCCAGGTAATCACATCATATCTTTCACAAGGTTACCTTTCTGCAAAGATTTAACTGAATATTCACAGACTTGCAGGAATTACACATCCCTGCATGTATGCTATATATTATACAAGTACATACTTATATGCACACACACACACACACACACACACACACACACACACACACACACACACACACACACACACACACACACACACATAAAATCATATAGTTAACATTATAAATAAACCTTGGCCTTTACTTTTTTCAGATAATATCCTTTCAAAGATTCTGCCATCAACCTGTGATATTAGCTATAGAAAGAATAAGAATGTTGCACCATATGTTAATGGATTTTCATCTGAATTCAGCCCATGTAGTTTATTCTAAAACATCTAAATGTATTTCAGGATGCTTCCCTTGTGGTAGATGTTCCACATGTAAATACACCTGAAAAGCTGATTCATTTTCTATTAAGAATAGCAAGGACATAGGCATATTCCACATTTTGCCACAGATTTTTTGTGAGACTACCAGGGTGCTTTATCTGGTTACATGGTCACGCAGTTCATTTTATATTGTATGGAGATTGCATGCATTTAAAGAAAGGATATCATCTCATTTTAGTGTTATCTGGTGCAAAAAAAAAAAAAACAAAAAAAAACGCAGGAGTATATTATGCAAACATTTTCTTTAAAACCCAAGATTTATCAGCATTTTTACTGATACTTATACAATATATAGTGTAGTGGTCAGTCTTTTGAATCCTTTCTGAATAGTATATTAGACAAGAAAGAATAGATGTGGATAACTCTTCCTGAGACATTATTTTACCCAGGGCCTCAATGTCCATTAATAAATTTAGTACCTGGATTTAATAATATTGTTTTCCCTGTGGTAAATTTAATGTATTTTGTAATTTGAAATGTATGAATTGAATATGCTGATATGTTTATTTGATTAAGTGATAACATATATGAATTGTGCCTTTAGGATTTTGATGGTTAGTGATACCATGAAGCATATCATTTTATTTTAACTTGCAATTAGACTTTACATTAACAGCATCAAGCTGTGGTTAACAGTGAAATTGGTATGGAATAAAAAATTCCGATTCTCATCCTCTATGAGTACTATTTTCTTGTGGTTTGTAATTATGCTTTAACTTGCACCTGGAGGAGTCAGCAGGTATATAAATAGATATAGATCTATATAGAGCTAGACATCTATATAGATCCAGATCTAGATCTAGATGTACTATATATATATATATATATCTGTATGGGTCTACTTCATATGACTGAAAGCTCATACGATCGACAACCATTTGACTGACATCAAAACACTGAAAGCTCAAAACACTGAAAGCTCATATGATCGACAGCTCATATGGTCAACACATGAAATCCAAAGCACTATGCCCTTTCCACACTATAGCATGACTCTGGAGTAGGAATAAATAGTTAGGGGGTGTGGGGGGTGAAGCCCCTCACATATGTCATAAATTGTAAACATACATATGGATAATTTTAACTGAATTGACTATATTCATGTAAATAATGTGGGGGGCTATGCCCCCACATCCTGCAATGTGGGGGGCTGTGCCCCCAACACCCCTCCTGTTTATTCTTACTCCAAGGTCGCGCTACAGTGGGGAAAGGGCATAATGCTTTGGATTTCATGTGTCGACCATATGAGCTGTTGATCATATGAGCTTTCAGTGTTTTGGTCCGAAACACCACTTGAATGAAAGATCAGTATGCTGAAACACACACCACTGAAACAGGTAACACAGAGTGTCTGTAGGTTTACATGGAAATATAAAAATAAAAAACAGTAGAAGTCACGACAACGTCAAAATTCCAAAGAAATAGGTGTTTATTAATAAAAAAACAACAAGACTTGGTGCTTTCCTCTGTGACATATAGACATTATCAAAGTCATTGTTGTACCACATACAATCCCTTTATATAGTACAAACCAACCAATTAACACAACTAATTAACAAAAAATCTGTCACATTTAAAGAAACAAAATCAGGCTGCCTACATTCATAGTAAAAAACATAAAAAAGTATTAAATGTTGTTCCTCAAACAGTATATTCACTAATCGCATGCACACAGAGAAATTAATAAAAAATATTAATAAAACAACACTAACGTTTGAAAGTTATTTCAAATTTGCATGTACTATAATAATACTGTGGCATTTAATCTCAGTTGTCACAAAGTCTGCCTAAGCTCTAGAAGAGTTTTATCATCACCTCCCCTGTCATTATGCTTTTCTCTGTCAATAATGAAAACAAATATTTTTTTAAAACCATCACATATTTCACTATGACAATAAAATGGATTAGTGTTTTTTCTACTTTTCATATCCCTAAAATATTCCTGCCATTCTATCATGTAACCTACTAGTGGTTTTCCCTACATAAAATGCAGGGCAAGTACCACACAAAGCAATGTATACCACCATTTTAGTGTTACAAGTTGCATGGCCTGGACACTGAGTAGTCCTTCCATAACCTTCTACAGCCACGTATGGGCCCTCGTGTATGACTACAAAACCTACGCATGCAACATTTACCCATTAAGGAGTTATAAATTTTATTGGGACCATCTTTATTAATTTCAAATATTTTGGAAAATATACCCTTTCCATCACTGTAGTGTAATCTCGGAGTTGGTATATATAATTAGCATGGGATGTGGGGGGAGAAGCCTCCCCACATGGGGGGTGCAGAGGGGCTTGCCCCCCTGAAAAATGTTTTAGGGTATATTGTACTGTTGGTGTTTTCTGTACTGCATTGTTTTGGTGGTATGTGTTTTGGCATACTGATTTTTCGTTCAAGTGGTGTTTTGGACTTTTGGTCTCAGTAATTTGAGATTTGGACATCTATAATTTCGGCGATGTCACTATGATCCACATATATATATATATATATATATATATATATATATATATATATATATACATATATATATATATATATATGTGTGTGTGTGTAGATCTATATAATGTTTTAGAGCTATAACCAATGGTTTAGTTGTGGATTATGTATGCATTTACTCCTTCTACTGGGAGGTGCTCATGATGGTGAAGTCAAACTGGTCAAACATTGCAGACACGAGTAGTTTAATGAATAACCCGTACCTGGAATATCTACTAAAATATTATTAAGCTTTTACTACAAAACTGTGAAACTCAGTCACTGAATTCACTCTTCCTCAATTGCAAATCCTTAAAAGTTGCCCATTGCATTCGATTGGTCAGCTCAAAACAAGTACTTTATTTTGGTGGGAACCCCCCCCCCCCCCATTCTTACTTCAGAATTACACAATACTGGTGAAGGGCTAAACTCCTCAAAACAGTTGACAGCAGTCCTGACCAATCATTTTCTTTTCACTAACACAAGTGTGCAAGTGATTTCTAAGAATTAATGCAACAAAGATTAATAAGAAAGCCAATATTCCATGTTTCATTTTATATAGTTGAAGCACCGATATAATTTCATAATGTTTAGTGTTACATTAGGAAATTTTAAAACAGTCAAAACTGCTTGATTATGTTTCACTAAATACAAAATATAATACAGCAAACATTTTCCTTTCACCAAAACACAAAACCAAACTGTGTTCCCAAGGAATTCTGATCAGTATTAAGAATTCAACAAATTCTTCACTTTGGGTCAGGCATGCGCTATGTGTATACAAAAAAAAAATACTACATTTCAGAGTAGAGTAACAGAACATCCAGATCCCTGTAAAAAACATCCCCTGACCAGCAAAGCTGGACATTGTCCAAACAACAGGGCAATTATCAGGATGCACGCATAAATTGTCACAGTATGGTGGAAGTTTCAGGAAAAAATTTAATAAAGACAGTAAAGCCAAATCCAAGACTTAGACAGTGGTGTTAACTTTCACTGGTTCTCATTTACAAGTATGAATCTGACTAATATGAGTCCCACATTAGGCAGAACCAAAGTGCAATCCATTTATTAAAAGACTGAATGGAAAAACCTTCTTCTTTCGCTGTTTAAAGTGTGTTTGCACTAGGGAGTGAGCCCCCTGAAACCACTAATGTGGGGGCCTAGACTTCCTGCACTTGTGATTACTAAAGCTGAGGTCACTTTACCTCAGTGTTGGGGAATAGTATAGGATGTTGCAACTTCAGTTGTAATGCATATTCACAAACATTTTTTTCCAGAATTTACCTGGCTGTCTGCTTACCATAAAACCCTCTTTCAGCCGATCAGCACATTATTTCTATATATGATAGGTTCATAGGTTCATAGGTTCATAGGTTTATACTAGGCTATCTGCCCTAAGGCATTTATAAGCCTAGCCCAAATTTTTGTGGCTTACGCCACCCCTTATATGAAAAAATACTGTGCCGATTAGTTTGTTGTGCCTCTGTCCAGCAGTGACACAGAGATGATTCCCGGGGTAAACCTACGATCTCCCATCCACAGGTCAAGATTTCTCTTGAACAGAGCCAGCGAGGTGCTCTGCCTCACATGGACCGGGATTTTATTCCACAGCATAGGGAGTCTCTGAGTGATAAATCTATCCCTCCAGCACGTCCTATTTATGTCCGTGCTAAGGTTTAAGTCGCTTGCTCTAGTGGTTTTGGTGGATTTGGATTTTTTGAGGTGGAGCATGTCCATTAATTCTGGGTTGGACATGGCCTTGTATGTCAGGCACATGTCACCTCTGAGCAGATGGTATGCGACTGAATAGAGCTGGAGTTTCTTCAATCTGGCAGCATATGACAGATTTTGGAGTCCTTTTATCCTTTTGGTGAGGAACTTTTGGGGTCTCTCCAATTGCTGCAGATGTCGGGTGAGATACATCCCGAATGGGGCATTGTACTCGATCATTGTTCTGATAAATGAAGAGTACAGGGGAACAATGACCTCACTAGATCTGGATGTGAATCCCTTCATGATTAGGTGGGCAATGTAGAAGGTCTTTCTAACCACTTTAGCAACGTGAGTGTCAAAAGAAAGGCCACTGTCAACCTGGGTCCCCAGGTCCCTGATAACCTCTTCTGTGCTTAGTGGATTGCCACCTATATGGTAGCTTGGGGTTACCTTGTTTTTCCCGAAGGGTATGACTATACATTTTTTGGTGTTTAACTTCAGGCCATGGCTCTGGCACCAGCTATCTGTTTCCGTGAGTCCCTTCTGAAGGATATCCATGTCCGATGCACTTTCCACTATGGCACCCAGTTTGCAGTCGTCTGCAAACTTTGTCAGCCAAAGTCCTCCCATGTTGGCCTGTACTTCTGAGAAGTAGATGCTGAACAATAGGGGGCCAAGGACCGAGCCCTGTGGGACACCACTTGTGACCGGCTTGGAGTCTGACATAGCGCCAGCAGCTCTAACCCTGTGGGTACTGTCCTTAAGCCAGTTTGCAACCCATCTTGTGACATATGGGTTTACATTTAAGCTGGTAAGTTTTTCTACAATACCCGAGTGGGGTATTGTGTCAAAAGCCTTTGCAAGGTCAAGGTAGGCTGTATGGACTGCCTTTCTCTCATCAATGGCCTTGGTGACTGTTTCGAAGAAGTCGACCAAGTTCAAAAGGCATGATCTTCCCTTGACGAAGCCAAACTGGGTCAGGTCCAATGTCTGCAAGTCCCCTATATCTTTGTTTATGAGCTCCATTATGATCCTCTCCATAGCTTTGCAGACTAGACTTGTTAAGCTTATGGGGTGGTGATTACCAGGGTCCGTAGAGGCACCGCCTTTGTGGAGTGGGACCACAGTTGCCGTACGCCACTCCTTGGGCACGTATCCTGTGGTAAGGCTGAGATTAAACAGCTGCCTTATGTGCGGGTTTAATTCCTCATTTAGCTCGTGTAGCACACAGCCGGGGACACCATCCGGTCCCATTGATGCTGTGTTTTTAGCTTTAGAGAGAGCAGCTTTCACCTGCGCATTTGAGATGTCTGGGAGGCTACACTCCGCTGGGATAGATATCTCTCCTTTAGGGGGGGGGGGTGAAGTTTGCACTGAACCTGTCTGCCAATATGTTGGCAATGTCTGTGGGTTCAGTGATTTTTGTATCATTTTGGACTAATTCTGAGCATATCTGGGAATTTCCACCCAGGTTCCTAACATAGCTGAAAAAGGCCTTATGATTGTCCTTTGAATCCATGGCAATTTTTCTCTCAAAATTGGCCTTAGTTGATTTTATGAGTGCTCGTATTTTTTACTAATAATGATCAGGGGTGACTTCCCTTTTATGGATTTTGTTCTATCATGTAATAGCTTTCTCCTCTTATTGTAAAGTTTGTTAATGGCTGGGGTCCACCAGACTGGACGTTTGCTCTTTGTGGAAAGAGTCTTGGTTTTATTTGGGATTTCCTGATCCATGCAGTCCTGGAGGTGTTCATAGAAGGCATTTGTAAGGGCTTCCGCAGCTTGGGTTGTGGTTTCCACTGGCTCAGGGGCCTTGAAGGATACCACACCAGTCTTGAGTAGTGTGAAGTTTGCTTTAGAGAAGTTCTTCACTGTGGTCTTTTTTGTTTGGGGTGGGGGCGGGATGTGGATTTCCAGTGAGATTAGTTTATGATCAGATCTCACCAATGAGGGATATACTTCCGGTGTGGAGCATTTTGTTCCCATGTTTGTGATAATGAGATCTAGTATATTTTCTCCTCTAATGGGAACAGTGACTAGCTGTTCCATGGCATTTGAATTTATGAACTCCAGGAACCATTGGGCTAGAAAGTTAGGGCTTGAGTAATGTTCCCAGTCTATATTCGGGTAGTTGAAGTGACCCAATATGATGGTGTTTGGAGATACATTTATACCCTCCAGTGTCTTCAGGAAGGCTGTGTGGGGTTCCCAAGTTTGAGAGGGTGGTCTGTAGCATGCTACAATTTGTAGAGCAGTTTTGCCTATGGTTAGTTGCACCTGGATGGTTTCCGAAGCTTCAGGATCATCACTCAGGCATCCTTCAGAGGTGGTTTGTGTTTTTTCTCTTGTTTCATATGGCCCTATTAGTCATGCACTCAGAAAAGGAACAAGCAATAGGCTGAACACAGAGGATACATTTTACTTCCAGAAGAGGTATTGCCTACAAGCAGCCCTGTCTCCCCACTCTTTGTGCCTCTGAGTTCTTGTAGACTTAGTGTATGTTCTTTCCTTACACCCCATCTATACCTGGCTCCTCTAGTATCAGGCCACTAATCAAACCCTTATCCCCTGAGTCACAATCAGGACTTTATCCCTCTGTGCCATGGGGTCATGTCATTTCCAAAAATTGCTGTAATATTCATGCAGTTATAAGGATCACAATATGGCCACAATTACAATGGGTATCTATTCATTTTAGCAGCCACTTCAAAACTTAGCAGAGTAGAAGGCTCCATCCACATTAGGTTTTCATGTACTGCATATCCTTATATGTTCATAGGTAAGTAATACTTAGAATAAATAAATAAAAATAAATATTAGGCTAGCTGCCTTGTGGGCCATTTTAAGCTTAGCCAATTTCCCTTTCTGTCCTTGCATTAACCTATCCCATTTGGTTAGAGATTAGCTTTACCCATCCCATGGTCTATAATTATAAATTGCCCCTGATGAGAATAACTGGGATCATGCCATAGATAATGTAAGAGGACCCAGACATAGGATAAAGCATATAGGAGCTGCCTTTGTCCATTAGTAATACAGCAGACACTCCTGGACTAAATTTTCTGTTTCCCATCCATAGATCCAAGTTGTTCTTAAATATGAACAGTGGTTAACTTTTTTAAGTGGATGGGGAGTCTCTTCCAGAGCAGCAGTATTCTCCGTGAGATATGCCTGTCCATCCAAACTGTTCTCTTGATTTCACAGAAGAGGTATAGACCCCTAGATCAAGTATTTCAGTTGCCATTTGACTTGCTGATGTGGACTAAATCCTTCAGTACTGGGTTAGAGAAAGCGTTGTATGCCAGTCACAAGTCACCTCTTTTAGTACTCTACAGGATACCAAGTACAGTAACAGGGCTTTCAGTTGTTCCATGAAAGACATGTTGTTTAGGCCTTGGATTCTTTAAGTAACCTATCTCAGTAGGCATTCAAGTTGTTGCATGTGTCTGGACAGAAGCATGCCAAAGGGGACGTTATACTCAAGAACAGGCCTTTTGATCTTTCAAGCTATATATTTTACTGCCTTTCTTATTCGCTTTTATGTAATTTATCCACAACTAAAGACATACTCATATAGAAAAATGCATATTATTATGATACATCAATCCATATAAGATTTACTGCATAAAATATAAACAAAAGCATTTCAACAAGTGGTAAAAACAACCAACAAACAAAACCAACCAATACTGACAGAGGCGATATAGGGATGAAGTCAGGTAAGATCAGAAAACAAATAAAATACAGTTAAATGTTTATTAATCATGTTTGTCCACCATATAGAAGGATGTCTTCAGAATCAACAATAAATTTAAATCACATCAATATATAATATCTTAAAATGCCATCAAAGACATAATTAATTCCAATTAATAATTATCTTAACCTAAAAAGACAGTATTATTTTAACCTCATGTTTTTTTTTTTTAAAAAAAATATTTCTTTTTGACTAAATTATTAAGTCCAGGAATGCTGTCAGCTCTCAATCTCAGTTGCCACTTTGTCTCTTTAATTTCAAATCTAGTCTTAAAATCATCACCCCTATAGAGTATATAAAGTTGTTCCAAAACTTAAAATACATTTTTTTAAATGAATACAGTTCTTCATTTGTTTATAAAAGCATTATTGTCAACTTTAATTTTAATACATTTGTTCTTTGATTCTTTTTTGTATTGTTTTATTAGTCATTCCTGTATAAAATGCTTGACATCCAGTACAGACGCTTACATAAACTACACCTTGAGACATAAAATTAAAATGATAGGAGGCACCAAAAGTCTTATCCATATGAGGAAAACTAATATACAGACCCTCATAAATAAATCTGCAGACCATACAACTTCCACATTTATATGCTCCTTTCATTCTTTCAGTATTGAAAGGAATAGTGGTAGTACAATTATGCTGTAATACAATTTTGAAACGAACAATCTTTTTATAAACAAAAATACTTTCAGTACCTATAGCTCTATATAATGTTTTGTTGCCTCTTATGATTCTCCAATTATTGTTTATAACTTTCCATATACTGCTGTTGCCTAAAAACATATCCAGAAAACAAACTGGTTGTGATTGGCCTCATAATTTCGATTTCCATAGTGAACCTTTCTTGTTTCTAGGAGCTTCACCAAAATCGGAGAAAAACAAATACCTTTTTCCAGCACCCTTCTATAAGTTTCTAATAAAAAATGTAGTTATTCCCAGTTTGTACAAAGATATTATAAATTCACCTTCTCCTATGAAATCTAAAAATCTTGTAGTTAGTCTTGAGACTCTGATCATCTGTCCCCTAGGAATATTACATTTCATAAAATAAGGATGGTTGCTCCTAAAATGCAGTAAGATGTTCTTCCTAGGTAGTTTCTAAGCTTGCAATCCAGCAGACCATCGATGAGCCTTGCCTAATTTTAGAGTTGCTCCAGAGCATTGTCTGGTTAAGTAACTTCTTAATATTTACACATTAAGCAAACAAATTCTGAGGGAATCAAACACAGATTACAAGAAGCAACTCAGCAACAGCTTATAACCTTAGTCCTCTGGGCTGTTACACTAAAGGAATGCAATAAATTACTGCAGAAGAAATGTGAAAATTCCATATCACGAGAGGACCATTACATTTCACAGAAGGCTGTATATCAGTGAATCATTTGTAGGTTTGCTTTGTTAACATTTTTGGCCTTTGTGGGTCACATGAGTACAGACAACATGAGATAACATGCTTTTCACTATACACAGCTAGGGCTTTTATGTTTTTTTAAGTTACATCAAACATCTCATTTTGTAATACTGCACAATTAATGATAAGCGGGGTTACTGGTGTGGTTTTGGTTGTTAGCAAAACTAAACAGCACATCTAGCTTTTAATATTGGTTACATAATAGCAGCAGATGAGGTAGGAGAATAACTTACAGCTTTCTGGTAACTAGTTAATCAACACTCAGGACATCATCATCCTTGGAAGGTCACTGGTATCTTGTAATGACAATTAGAGGCAGAGAAGAGCGAGAAAGTGAGTCTTGTGTGTTTTAAAACTTTCTCCCTGTTTTCTAAGGTATATATACTTCAGGGATGTTGGGGCACATTAGCCCCCCCCCCCCAGGTTGATTTATCTATTTTGCAGCTTTGGGAATGTTACTGTTTTGAATAGCAGCCTCTAAATGTTCATGCTTCAGGGTTGAATATTCACATGATGATTCAACAAGACATAATTACTCATAGTAATCCCCGTCAAGTTTTGTGTTTGGTGAAGGTGTGAATGTCCAAGAAATATCAGTATTAATCTTGTGTACTGATTGTGATATCAAACTCTTTGATTCCCAGACTCCCTATCTTCTAGCACACTCTATCTCACTTAGAGACTGATCAGGTGAGCTAACTATAAGTTTATTAGTTAACAAAACACAGTACTTTCTGTTTAGATTTTGTTAGTTAACTGAACACCATTGTCATTTTCCCATGCAGTGACAGTACTCTTTAGAAACTCTCTCTCACTCCCATCTCAGTTCTTTGGCTATTTTAAAACTTGTAAAAAAAACAGTCAGAAAATGAAGTACCTCAATTGAAACCAAAATTGAAGAGTCAGCAACAAAGAGGTGCCGGAACTACAAACTTTATTGAAAAAAATTAAAAGATGGCTATTTTATCAACTGATCTATGAGCTTCAGTTCTATCGTTTGAACTGAGAATGTGATTCAGAGAGCTACGGCAAATCATGTAAGATAGGGAGAAAATGGAAATTCATAACAACAGATAAATCAAGCCCAAAAATTAGAATGTATCGACAAAAGCAGAACACTGGAGAAGTATTGCAAATCTAATAGTTTTTAATGTGCTCTGCAACTAAAAGGAGTTCTCGGGATCATACTGAACATTAAAAAAAATATAACTTTTTGATTTTCCATGAAACCATGAAAAGAATGTTGTCTTTTTAAACAGAAAATTGCTGATGCAACATCTTAATACCTCTGCAAACGTAATCAGTGCCTGTAGTGTAACCTGCCAGGATTAGAACTTCAAACAAATTGTGATCCTCTTTGTGTGACTTCATGGAACGTGTTGTTTGTAAATATATAACAAAGATTTCATTACATCTCAACAGCATCAATAAATGGAATATTCCTTATAAAAATATTGTACTGCAGATACTTCATAGAAATAGCAGACTTTTTATACTCCAAAAAAAAATGCAAATTCATTCTACTTTATGGTACTCTGCATGGCCCAAATACTTTAAACAACAGAGCACACCAATTCAGATTTGGCCATGTACAACATAGTTTACCCATTATCAGACAATAAGTCATACATTCGCTGAAGGAAGGTTGAACATGAGTGAAATGATGGCATATTGTGTCCCCTTCCTTTCTTTAATACACATATCCCTAAAATATAAATCCTAAAAGCAGACTCTCCCAACTATACACCACCTGAGATAGTAAATCACATTATCTGTTCAACACTGAGTTATGCTGTATGTGCATAACAAAGACAGACAAAGCCATACTTTTGTTGGTATTTTGGCAGTGTGAACCAGAACAATGTGAGATAAGATATAACACATGAAGATTAACAGAATTCAAGCATGTTTGATAAATTTAGTGGGTGAGTTCGGCTGCACAAATCATCTGCAATGATTCTTTATGTGAGCATTGCAGCTGTCAAAGGAAATGAAAAGCAGTAACACTGTGATGGATTATGTGGTTATTTAGGAAAATCTGGATACAAAATACTAATGGCAAAGCATCAAGGTATTAATTAAAGAACTGACACCAGTCATTAACCAAGTACACAGGGAACAAATATTTTGATTATGAAAAGTTCATATTAGTAAAATTAAATATTTCTCTACAGGGGCAATCCTCCCTGTTCCTCTCGAGTATTCTAGTCAATTTAACTCCAAGGCTGATCAAAATCTTTGAAAATGAATGCTCAGTTTTGGACTAAAACTGAGCATTTCCCTTGTTTTCTAGAGCCTGCATGATTTTGGGTTAGAACAGATAAATAACAAGGGTGTAGAGGTACAGGAGATCAGACTCATCACTGTATTATTTCCTTAGTTTAATTAAATTACTTATGTAGTACACATTCACCTGTATTTGCTGTAGTATATACTAGAAATTAATTTTGGTCTTTTATACTGCTATGATATAATGAAACCGAAGGTTCTCATTGAGGATAATAAATGGAACCCCCCAATATATAACACAAAGGCCCATCTTTTCAGTCCAGTACTATGGTGGATTGATATTTGCTGGCTTTTTGCTCCTTACTGTCTTTCAGATCAGGTAGATCATGGGACAACGAGGTGCAGAAAGCCTTCAAACTGATCAGGTGCACATCCCCAGAGGACATTGGAGCTGTGACTGCTTTGAATAATGGACATCTATTTATTTGTTTTCAGCAAAGAAATGTGGCGTTTCTTTACGTAACATAAATCAATAAATATGTTTAGAAAAATGAAAAGCAAAAATGAAGATGAGAGGGTCAGGAATGAATAAAAGACAGTTTATGTCATCATCATACCTCTGAAGTATACCTCTTTATGAGGAACATTCCTCATTTTCAGTCTTAAATAGTTTATGTTCAACACTGAAAGGATCATTCACACATTCAATGTTAAGGAAGTTTTTAACTGATAAATCCATGATAAATAATATTGAGTCACAATAATTTATCAGAACAACTATTTTGGGTATAAATTAACATGTTTTAACCATTCCATGAGTTTCCTAGTTGACTTTGTTATTAAGCTGTTGGTATGTGTTTCACATTTTGCGTATTTGCTCCATATTATAAATGATAGTGTTCTATATTTTGGCATTGGAAGGTTGAGAGCTATTTTCATCATGTTCAGTGGCACCAGAAGCAAGCTTGAGACAAGTGGAAATAAGTTAAATATTTTCTTAAACTGGAAATTAATATTTTTACCCCTTTGTGTCAGAATATCACTGTACTTACATGCACAAAGATAAAAACCATTATATCAATGTTGCATAATTGAAACATAATGACTGGGAACTACCAATCAGCTGGAACCATTTAAATGAACATATGACATAAATATTTTAAAACACAATAAGCAAAGCTGGGCCTTGTACAAAATGATACATTAGTTATGAAAATTATATTTCAAATGATAAAGCTCCATCACAGGATAATATCTCCATTGCTCTAGGAGATATCTCATATACTCCTAATGGACAATCACTGGCTGTGCTGTGGCGAAAAAGACCACCATTATTGAATTGATATGATTCTGCTCTGTTTGCAGCAGTGAAAACACTTGAATTAGATCTATAGTCTATTTCGCCAATAAGCAGTGAAAATAGCTCTGTCAGCTCTCTACATAATTGTAGGTTTCCGGCAAACTCCAGGTCATCAACTCTGACAAACTTCAAAACCAAGCATGAAAATCATATACAACTTATTCTGCATATATGTGTGCCCTTACTTCTGGCACCATTTCAAAAATGCAGGTGACCTCTAAATTCTTAATGACCTCAACAGGTAAAATAAAGAAACTGTTCTTTTCAGCAAAGAAAATGCAGGTGCAGTTTAGATAACATGTAAAAAAGAAAGGGCATTTAATGATTTCACACCAAGCTGGAACTGCAGCTTTGATGCTCACAATAGGGTAAGACCCTGCATCTGTACATTTCTCCAAATAGCCTGCCCTTAATGAGACAAACATCACTTAGGCTGCCTATATAAAATAAATAAACAAATAAATAATTGCATACATACATACATACATAAACAAAAAAATATATAATTAGAGCAAATTCAAAATCACCTAAGTATAAGAATGTGCAGAAGGATGAACACAGAAAACAAACAACTCAATAACTGTGCCAGACTGCAAATTATATGCACTTTTATCAATAAGCATTAGAGGAGAGGAACATTTTTCACAGTTAACATTAAATGTGGCAAAGGTAAGGAATGAACATAATTGCTGCATCTCCTTTCACCTTGCTGTAGAAGTACTGTCACGTATGTTGATAGAAACCTTGCATAAATAATTTAGATTCCCTTGAGAAAGAAGCACCGATATTCCAATAACTGCAGCATTAAAAGATATGTAGCTGCTGATAAACATAACACAGCTCAGAGGCCATTTATCCAGAATGAATTATTTAAAAGAGTTCATAAGGACAGGCTTTGTCTTAAGGTTCATATTATATATGGAGTTTGTATGATGCATTGAACAGTCTAGTGAGGCCATGGCTTGTACAGCTTCAGTTATTATTGACAACACCTTATACCTGGCAGGGGGCCTTACGACTACTGCATGCCCTGGTATGCAACTCATTCAAGACATCAGCAGCAAGAAATTCGTGTCATCTACAATAGTGGCAACAGTCTTAGGAATCCCTTCTCCAGCTTTCACTGTCAAGGTGTCTGCATGAAATAGTTTTCTTCTATAAGCCTGCTAATTCCTCACATGTATACTCTTCTCCAAGATGTAAAGATGCTCATCGACAATTTATAAATCTCTGTTACTTTGTCTCAGTAAAAGGCTTGCTAAATCTTCCAGGATATACCCATTGTCAGCCCTTCAAGAACATAGATGCTTGTCTATTTTCTGACATCACTTTTTGACTGCATGTGCTTTAAATAATATTTACTTATTGTACTGACATTTGTTTACCAGGAAAGTCTAACTGGATTATTTTACCCATTTTCAGTGGATGCCCGGGGAGAAAAAAAATCAGCAGGAAAAAGAACATAAAATACATATATGTATGTGAAAACTGACATCATATTACAATATATTGTAAGTACAGAGATTAATAAAATATTAATATACATATGACATGTAGAATAATGTACATATACCATCATTAAAGCAAAATAAATACAATATTATGTGGCTTTGAAACATGTCAACATGTTAAAAGTGTGAGAGCTTATTATTCACTCAAAGCAAATGTCAGAGTGGAAAACTCAAACAGTTGATAAGAAGGAAGAGAGGATGAAAGGGGAGAGTGAAAAAAGTATTTGCTACAGGTAATAAGAGCAGTGGATATTGAGGGGGGGTGGAGAAATAATGAGTTAAAGCAAGATTAAGTCTGAGAGAAATAAAAATAAGGAAAAGTACGTATAGAATGTGTATAAGTATTAGAAGAGAAGGAGATGAAATTTTAGCCAAGAAAGCAGCAAGTTCAAATCCAGGAGTCAGATAGGTATTATTTTAGTTGCAGTTAATTAAGTGAATGTTGTGTATTGCCCTGAGTGGTGCAGGGGTCAGATTTTAGCCTTTTGTTACAGAGTGTGAGTACAGACTTTGACCACAGTTTTTGTAAGGCTTGTAATGTCAAGTAGGTTTTTGTTAGAAGATTGAAGGTGAGGATTTTAGAGGTAGTGTGGAAAACTTTACTTATGGCTGGTCTGCATCTAGGGTTAAATATAATTTTGTGTGTTAAGAGAAGTTGGGTATAAATTAGTTGGTGAGATAATTCTTGGAAATTTAGAGTTTTTACTGAAGAACAGTGATGTGCTCTGTGACTTGTATGGGCTGCAAATCTAGTTACCTTCTTGTAACACTGTTAGTTTACATTTTAATGTGGCCTGATACCCCTCAACCTCTTAGCACAAGAAATTTTGTGAAAGCCTAAAATAATGGGGGCACAAAATTGGGATAGATTTCAAATATTGCTCTTATAAACCTAGACATTTGCTATAATAACAGATTTTGTGTTAGTGTGCATTTTCTGAAGTATATAAAGTCTGAAACTCAAATGGGTGTCTTATTTAGTGATTGCAGTGCTTAGTGAATTTCCAGAAAACCACAAATGTTATGATGAACAGATGAAAAATATGAGGCAACAATATGGACATTCTGTTGAAATCTGGACAACAGAGAGGTATGCTGGAGTTTAGTCAAGAATGGAAGAACCGTATAATAGAGTGGGGGTTAGCTATATAGTGGCAAGAGTGACACTGGTGGATGCAATATGGACTTTTTTGGCTCTATGTAGCATACATAATTTACTGTGTTTTTTTTTAATATTGCTCTGTATGTGGAGGTCATATTTGAGTTTGTCATCTATTGCAACCCCCAGTAGTTTTGTATAGGGCATTACTTCAGTTGGTGTATTGTTTAGGGATGTGTTCTGAAAGTTATTTTTTCATGGGTGAGTGATCTGGCGAAAAGTCAGAGGAGTTTGGTTTTCTTAGGATTAAGAAGGAATTGCTGGTTACAAAGCCAGTTTTCTATACAGTTAAAGACACATTGTGTAATCGTTTCTGAATTTTCTGGATTGTCTGAGAGGTAGATAAGAGTGGACTCATTTGCATACTGTACAAGTGATGCTTGAAGATTGTGTTGCACCTGTAGTGATGGGTAGCTACGGGAGAAAGGGTAGAATTCCATTTGGCTGCCTGGTAACGTTTTGACAAATAATTATTAAACCACTGAAGAGAAAGTCGTGAGATACCTATTGCAGGTAGTTGTAGCAGGGTTTTTATATGAGACATAGTATCGAAAGCTTTTAATAAGTCTGGGAATAAAGAAGATATGAGTTTACCGCTGTCCCTGACTTTATTTATGCTAGCTGTTAAAGTTATGATGGCAGTTGTTGTGGTATGAGTAAGTTTGGTATTGGTTAGTCATTTGTTCCTTTAAAAGATGCTGGAGTTGTTGTTTATGGACTCATTTTCCAATATTTTTGGAGGGGGTATACGATGGCAATGAGTCTGAAATAAGATAGCTCAGAAAAAGTGCTGAGGGATGATATTGCATTTTTCCAGATGATAGGAATATAGGATTCCTGCATTGACCTGTTATAAGGATGGAGACTGGATATACAATAGCATTAGCAGCAGTTTTGAGGTATTAGCCTAGAAGATCATCCAAAGAGGATGAGTAGAGTTAAAATCTAGATAATATTTTTTTTTATGAATGAGTTGGCAACGGCTTTTAGTGAGGGGGTATTAGTGGATGGTAGACATGAGTCAGTGGATTCAGAAAAAAATGTATTGGTGAGGACATCCATGCTATGTATGACGTATGAGTTAAACTTGGTGGCTGTTTCCAAGGGACAGTGATTGGGACAAGGGTTAGGGACACTGCTGGCTCCTGGGTGTAAACTTTTTTTAACAGGTGATCAGAAGTTTGGGGGGTTATATCTGTAGTTATTTTGTAAGTCAGAATAGTATTGTTTCTAATCACGATTGACTTGTTTTTGGTAAGGTTACTGAGCTCTTTAAAGTAATGTAGGGTTTTTGGAATTTCAGTTTTCTGCCACTCTTTCCATGATTTATCTCTATTTTGCCAAGGTGCAAAGTTAGATTTTACGCTCTTCCAATGTAGTGGTGCAAGGTTGTTTAGGATGCTTAAAAAGATTAAATGAACCTTTCTACTGTCTCATCTAGTAGCATGGATTTTAGAATAGTCCAGTTAACTGAGGCACAGTGAGCAATACATCTGATAGCATAGAAGGACAGTGATCACTAAGGAAGTCAGGAAGGTTTTCTGATGCAGTGTAATTGCAAGCACCAGAGACTAGAATCAGTCAAGAAATGGACTAATGTCTGGGATTTGTTATAGCAAGCAGGAGAAGTAATAAGTCATTTGAAGCCACGAAGGTTGATGCTAGAAGAAGGATAGTTAGAAGTGAGAGGACTACAGCTGATGTTGACATTACCTAGAATACCTGTTTCATTGGTAATATTGTGTGAGATCCTGTAAAGGGAGTCTTCAAGAGTAGATAGATTGTTTCTAGGAGGGATATATAGAACAATTATACAAAGGAGTTTGTGATCATGCATTTTATGCAGGAGATATGTGGCTCTGCTTTATTGAATTTGGTCAGAGTTTTTGTAAGAGGAGAAACTTCATAGACGTTAGGGTAGAGGATAGTTACCCCTCTAGCTTTTTTGTTTAAATTGTCATCTCTAATGCTGCTATATCCTGGGGGAAGAATTTCTGAGTGTTTTATATGAGGTTTTACCCACATTTTAGTAAAAGCAACAATATCTGGTGCATAATAAGCGATCCAGGCATGCAGTTCAGTGATTTTATTATAAATGGTGTGTACATTGACTGAGGTAAAACATAGTTGTTTTGAGTTATTAGAGGTAACTAGAGAGGTTGCAGGTGATACAGGGGTAGAGATGGAAGGAAGGGTGGTATATATATATATATATATATATATATATATATATATATATATATATATATATATATATAGGGTATATGTCACCACATAGTTTAAGTCTTGAAGAATGCAAGAGGGAGTGATGTGGTTTTATGATGGTAATATTTGTTTTTTTGCTTTGTCCTTGGGTGGTAGAGGAGAAGTAAAAATTCTGTATTTAAAGTAAAGAGCAGATGAGCTGCTAAACAGATGTTGAGCCATTTCTGGTTAAGAATTTTGGAGAGAATGGTATAAATGGAGGCTGATGCTAGGTGAGGACATTTTGTGAGTAAGAGTAATCGGATAGTCTATGAGAACAGTAAGCAGTAAGAGACATGGAGTAGTTAAGCTAGTGAGTAACACATGTACTTGTGATGAGATGGAGAGGCAAAGAGTCAGAGTGATATTAGGGAAAGTTACGAGTGATAAGAGTAGTGAGTGTGTTGGGTAAGAAATGAGACAGACATAGCTGAGAATCCAAGACAATAATGAGTGAATAGTGAGTGAGATGGTTAATAATAAGACAAGCAGAGCTGAGAATCAAAGAAAAGAATTTGCAGTACTGAGTATGAATAACAATAACTTAGAAAAGGGGAAACAGTGACGTGATGTCAGGAGTAAAACTGAATTTATTGAAGCAAGGTTGTTTAAAGGAGCTGATATGTGGACTGGTAAAGGAAAATGTACGTTTTTAAATTGGAAGGGGAGGAGGTGCAGCAGTGCAAAGGGATGGAAGTATAGATATTTGCTGGACAGTCATACAGTGACTGAGTGGGACAGACAATGTCAGAGGTTCTCTGGTGGATTCTATCTTAACAGAGTAGACGCTGAGTGAGTGAATGATTAAGTAGTGAACAGAATATTAATAGTATTGTGATGAATGGTATGAGGTAGGTGAATGTGTGGAAGTTGTTCTGATATGTAGTTGCCTTTCATCAGGTTTGTTATGTAATTAAAAAGAGGGCGGAGAGCAGGGGACTAAATTTGTGGATTTTGGGGGGTAACTGGGAAATTGGGGGTGGGAGGGCAGTGATGCAGGCCACAAACTCCCATGTTAGTAGGAGACAATCAGTTCATGCCTTCTCAAACCCAGTGATTCTGCATACCTAGCCCAACTAAAGCAAAAAGTGTCCTAATGTAGAGTTTTGCTGTGGCTGTTAAACTAAAAGTAAATGTACACTACTGTAAATTAGTGATTGATCATGCAAAGTCTGCATAGTGGGAGCAGTGCAACTGCACTGATCTATCACCAGGTGTTCAGGATGTTTAAATATGAAGTCAGCCCACACAAGAGGCATTGTGGATTGCATCAGTAAAACACAGGTAAGCCATGTATGCTCCCTGTAAATGTAGTCTTGGCTACGCCAATGTCCTTAATATTCAAGCTCTGTGAAACAGAACACAAAAAACAACAGCTACTACAATTACATAATGTATTTGGAGTAGTAATAAAAATCACAGAGAGTTGTAAATTGCAGATGCCTCTGAATGCTGTGAGAGATGCTCTTATATATCTCCAAAATGGAAACCATGCACTCTCCAGTCAAGACCAGAATAGCAGGTCAAGAGGAGAAGGTTAACAACTGCACCACGCCACATGGAAAACATAGCCCTCCAGAACACCCACAATCACAGCCCTTACATAAAACCACAAACCACACACCCACCTTTGTGGAGGATCTCAATAGAAATTTACCCAAACAGCAGAGACATCCAAGGCAGAAACTCACTCAACCACCACAACACAGCACAAACCACCACAACACAGTACAAACCACAAGACCTATGCAGTGTGCACCTCAACCTAAGCTCCTAAGGCAAAACAGCTTGCCCAATACAATAATCATAGATGCCTCAATAGTGAGGCACACTGATGTCCCACTCACTAGGCTGAATAAGGAGAAGGTAACAGTAGCTGTCTATCAGGTGCCAGAATCCGACACATAACACACGCACTCAGGTTGCTCCACGACAAGTACAAGTATGACTGTCATTGTCCATGTGGGTGTGAATGACCTGAGATGCACCTCCCTGGACTACATGAAAAAAGACATGGTGGACCTCTCGGATTATGTGGCCCAGGCAGGTAATACCCTAGCTCTAAGCAGCATCCTACTGTCACCCAGAATGATACAGCAGTACAAACAGAAAATCATTGACTTCAACAATTGGCTAAGTTTCTGGTGTCATTCTAAGGGGATCCAGTATCTGTCTGCTTGGGAAGACATGATTGACAGACCTCAATACATTGCCAGAGATGGCTTGCATCTGTCACCCCTGGGTTTCCGGGTACTGGCTAAGGCTCTTGACAACTCTATAGTGCCTTTTTTAGGCAGTGTTCCAAAGACCAAATTACCACTGTAACAGCTACAAAGAAATGCAATCTGAGGGTCATGCTGCTCAACACTAGACATCTAAATCTCAAGATGCACTTGCTTGAAGCACTCCTGAAAATGGAGAACATTGACATTTGTGCTGTAACCAAGATCTGGTTTAAAGCAGCAGAAAGCACACCTGTGGTACCAGGCTATAACTCATTCCACACCTTTCGGCTTCAGAACATGGACCGAAGCTCCAAAGGCAGTGGTGTCTCCATATTCATAAAGGATATGTACACCTCCAGACTGGTAGCCCAGCTTAATTCATCTGAGATACTCCAGGTACAACTAACATTGGGTAAGATGGCGATTCAGGTCATAGCCTGCTATAGGTCCCCAACCATGTCCCAAGACTCTCACTCCACATTCCTAAGCACCCTGAAAACTATTAAGATCCAACCTAACACTGTCATATTAGGTGACTTTAACTACCTCTCCATCAACTGGGAAAGCTACTCATGCACCAATGCACTGGCCCAATGCTTCCTGGAATTCATCAGTTCCAATCCCCTGGACCAACTCATTCTTACCCCTACTAGAGGAAACACATCCTTGACATGATTATTACTAACACAGGCAACCATTGCACTATACCAATAGTCAATTCCTCCCTGGTTAGATCTCACCACAAACTAAGCACCATGGAAATAGACATCTCACCCACACCCCTTGCAAAGGTATCCACTATGAAAAACTTCTCCAAAGCTGACTTTGGACTCCTAGAAACAGAGGTGGCTAACTTCACGGCAGCCATGCCAATGGAAAATAAATGCATGACTGCCAAATCATACACCAATGCACTGTATGAACACTTACATAAATGCATGGAACTAGCCATACCCAACAGAACCAAGATGTTCTCCTCCAGAAAAAGGAAGCAAATCTGGTGGTCATCTGCCATTAATAATCTCTACAACAGAAGGAAGAAACTATTGCAGAAAAAGATGACGTCCCAGGACTGGAAAAATTCCCTTATCAGTCTCAACAAAAAGTTGAGATCTCTCATCAAAACCTCCATAGCCAGATATGAAAGCAGAATTGCAGCAGACACTAAAAACAACCACAAAGTCTTCTATAGTTATATCAAGAATCTCCATGGCAATACCCAGATTTGCTCTGAGTTACTGCACAATAGTACCTCCTATACTGAGCCAACAGATACTGCCAACATACTGGCCAACAGATTCAGTGCCAGCCTTACCCCTCTCTACCCTTTAAGGGCAAATCTCAATACCGGAAGAATGCCAGGCACCCAGCATTACTGCAGCAGAGGTTAAAGCTGCATTGTCCAAGGCCAAGAATACAGCTTCCATGGGACCCGGCAATATCTCAGGCTGTGTTCTACATGAATTACAAAGTGAACTGGCACTGCATCTGTGTGCACTGTTCACTCACAGCTTCTCCTCAGGCTTTGTCCCTACCAAATGGCACAGTGCTACAGTCATCTCTCTCTATAAAGGAGGAGCGACTACAGATCCTAAAAATTATCACCCCATTAGCCTGACAACTCTGATATGTAAGGCTATGGAGTGCATCATCATGGAGCTAATTAACAAGGACATAGGGAATCTCCAAACTCTAGATCTGACACAGATTGGTTTTGTGAAGGATAGATCATGCCTGCTCATCCTGGTTAACTTCTTTGAGTCAGTCACCAGAGCTGTGGATGAAGGTAAGGCAGTTCATACAGCCTACCTCAATCTGGCCAAGGCCTTTGATATCATTCCTCACTCGGGAATTATTGATAAACCCACTAAACTAGGCATCAACCCCTATATCATTAGGTGGGTTGCAAATTGTTTTACAGATAGAACGCACAGTGTGAAAGTAGCAGACTTCAAATCAGACTGTTGACCAATCCCAAGTGGAGTCCCACAGGGATTGGTCCTGGGTCCTCTCATAGGTTTATAGGTTCATAGGTTTATACTAGGCTATCTGCCCCAAGGCATTTATAAGCCTAGCCCGAATTTTTGTGGCTTACGCCACCCCTTATATGAAAAAATACTGTACCCATTAGTTTGTTGTGCCTCTGTCCAGCAGTGACACAGAGATGATTCCCGGGGTAAACCTACGATCTCCCATCCACAGGTCAAGATTTCTCTTGAACAGAGCCAGTGAGGTGCTCTGCCTCACATGGACCGGGACTCTATTCCACAGCATAGGGAGTCTCTGAGTGATAAATCTATCCCTCCAGCACGTCCTATTTATATCCGTGCTAAGGTTTAAGTCGCTTGCTCTAGTGGTTTTGGTGGATTTGGATTTTTTGAGGTGGAGCATGTCCATTAATTCCGGGTTGGACATGGCCTTGTATGTCAGGCACATGTCACCTCTGAGCAGACGGTATGCGACTGAATAGAGCTGGAGTTTCTTCAATCTGGCAGCATATGACAGATTTTGGAGTCCCTTTATCCTTTTGGTGAGAAACTTTTGGGGTCTCTCCAATTGCTGCAGATGTCGGGCGAGATACATCCCGAATGGGGCATTGTACTCGATCATTGGTCTGATAAGTGAAGAGTACAGGGGAACAATGACCTCACTAGATCTGGATGTGAATCCCTTCATGATCAGGTGGGCAATGTAGAAGGTCTTTCTAACCACTTTGTTTCTCCTGTTTGGCATCTACTTCTCAGAAATCCAGGCCAACACAGAGGGACTCTGGCTGACCACCTTCGCAGACGACTGCAAGCTGGGAGCTATTATTAACTCCCCAAGTGATGCAGACATCCTACAGAAAGGCCTCACTGAGACCAATGACTGGTGTCGAAACCATGGCCTTAAGGTTAATGCCAAACAACGTGTCATCATCCCCTTTGAGAAAAACTCAGTTCCCACTAATTACCACACCGATGGGAGCTCACTGAACACTGAAGGCATTATAAGAGATCTGCGGACACAGGTTGACAACAACCTGTCCTTTGACCACCACATTGCCACTGTGGTCAGAAAGTCCTTCTATGTGGCACATCTCATTACCAAGGCTATGCATCTCAAAAAGTTCTTGGCTATGCATTTTAATAAAGAACTTGTAAATACAGTAGGATAGATGTTTAAAGTAGTTTACTCATATAAATAAATAATATATTTACCCTAATAGTGCCAACTAGAGGGGAGAGTCACACCCAAGCCATGCATCCATAGGTAAGGGAATAAGACAGTTAAACCTAGTAGAGCGAGATGGGGAATAGTATTGTTAAGCATTTACAGTAGCATAAACAGGTATGGAGAAAGGAGGTCAAACTAAAATAGAGCCAGATAATGCCTGAATATCAAAAGGGGGCCAGAAGGTTATGAGTCACACCTCCAATGTTAGTGGGACAGTATGTGTGGGCCTCCTCAAACTCAATGATTCTGCACACCCAGCCCAACAAAGGTAAACAAATTTCCCAAGGCAGAGTTTTACTGTGCCTGTTAAAGACAGAAATTAAAAGTAAAAGTAGAGATAAGGCAAACTCTGCATAGCTGGAGCAGTGCAAAGACCGCCTTTTAAATTTTAGCAGACAGGATTGTAAAACCATCAACTAAAGAACAAAAAAATCAGTAAGGCAATCAACATATTAGAACAGACATCAACAATGCAGTTTAATATGCAAACTGTGAAATACTTTACACTGAGGGATGACCTAAACACGTTCATTGGCTTTACATTTTAATGCAGAACCTGCAAATACATTAGTGCATATGTTTATTGCAGTTTAAGCATATAATTCATATAATTAAATAATTGTATTGGTCAGAATTTACAGTAGCATAATCAGGTATGGGGAAACAAGGTCCAACTTAAATACTGCTTGAATATCAAAAGGGGCCAGCAGGTTATGAGCCCTACCAGAGTGGGGGCAGTACAACTGCACTGATATATCACTGGGTGCTCAAGGATGTTTAAACATGAAGGCAGCATGGAGATTACATCAGTAACAACACAGGTAAGCAATGTATACCCTCTGCACATAATGAAAAAAAAAAGAAGCAAGGAGTTGCTGTTTATCTGAGTGGCCTCAACATACATACAGTGGGGTTACATACAACAGCTCCCCCTGAAATTAAACATTAAGCTTTTCAAATCTTTTTAAATTTAATGGTGAGCAGGGATTGTGGTCCCTGGATCTGCTTGTCTGCCCACAAATAAATGTATAAAAATCTAAAATCTGACAGCCACCAAAGGTATAGACTCTCTAGTTACACAACAGGTACTAAACAGTAAATTAAAAAGTACACACATCTGACTCAATAAACCAGTTGATAATTGCAACTTGGCCTCAAGAGTATGTTGGAATAGTTGCTATATGGCAATGCAGAGCCTGTCTGTACAAGGTATGGAAATTCAGAAAAAACATGTTAATCAGTAATTTCCATTCCATAATCTGTGGCTGCATAGCCTTCTGCAGTAATGCATTCTAAGGATAACTATTATCATGTAAGATTTAACTGGTCACTCATAATCATCACAAAGAATTTTCAGTTTGTTCACTAAAACAGCTGAAAGGAGAACTTATGAAAGATTTTATTATGTGCTTTCGGATGTCATATTTCTAGGATTCTGTTTTTTTTTCTTATCTACAACTGAGCAAAGTTTAAAAACATAATCAATTTTTGGTCATTGTTTTAAAGTTCAGGTTTTCTTTTGTGGATTTGTTCGAGCTGATCAGTGTTATATTTGATCAAACAATTTTTCTCCCCTGTCTTGCTGACTAATACCTTTAGCACTTAGGTTTATTAAGTTTTCTACTGTTATAATAGTAATAACGTTTAGTGGGTTAAAGTATACTCAGTAACCTGCTTCTGTGGGTCATAAAAAGTCTTGGCATTTAATGGCTTACAGAAGAACTTTATTACATTGCTTACCTCATCTCGTCCAATGTTATCATCTAAGTGTAGCGCAGTCCTGCTACAGTCAATAATGAATAAGGACCTAGGGACAAGAGGTACTTTTCTGAAAAGTGTGCAGTTAGTATGTGTGTTGAATTATTTGTTATATGGCTTCACCATGCCCCATAAAGTAAGGAAATATATTAACTACAGTGCTAAACAATTAATGGAATAGTCAAATCTTCCTAAGCTATGATGATGAGTTATTTTAATCTGTGAAGGATTTTCAGTCAGGCAAAGAGAGAGGAATGAGAATGTCTTTGGCATTTTAAATGGGGGTCAGTATTCAGTTAAATAAGAAAAACAAGCTCAAAGATATTGTTTAAGATACTGCATCTGTGCAGCAAAATAAATTGCAATTATATAATTAAAAACAGAAGATATAACACATGCCACATATTTATTATGGTGTGCAGGGCACATTCATTAATAATTACAGCAAAAAACTAGAAATTAGTAACTCAAAACATTGAGATAAAAGACCAGGAGGTCATTGACATTCAAAAGATTAGTAAACAAAAGGCATTTTGTTAACATGAATTTACTATTTTAAAGTCTGGTGTATGTACTGACGGGTATAGCTGAAGGCATTTGCTGGTGTCAACTTCTTCAAGAAGATTTAAGATGGAGTACCTAAAATACAGCATCATATAAATCACTGCAGAATCATTAGCTGAATCACTAATGACATGCAAGTGTCACATAATTAACTTGATAAAAAAGGTAAAACATACCACAAGAAAAAAATAAAACATTTTAATTACAGTTCACTAAGATTTCACTAGAAGTCTTCAGCAAACTAGTTAAATGATGAAAACTGCAGTGACTAAGTACAAAGTAACACCAAATCATGTCTCAGTGTATAGAATGATACATCAAATCTTAAACTAAAATTGCAATGAAAGCATCACATCTACTTTAGTTTATTAGTTTTCTTTTAAATGACACTGTAAGAATTCCAAATAGTATTCTTCAATTCAGACCTAAGTGGAAACATCACCACCCACTTTGCTAAATACGTCCCACTTTGGGACATCATCCTTTCCAGGTAACACTTTTCATTGCCTACCCTGTCCCATTTCTATATTGGTTCCCTACAGTAAAACTAAACCACTATTTACTAGTTTTGATGGATTTTTCATTTTTCTTTCCTTTATTGCAAGCACTAGGCAATTACACTGTTTTATAAAGCAGCACATCAAAGTACTTTAGCAAAGATATTAACGGGAGCAAAGGCTCCTGACCTTCTATGGCTAGTCTGTTCTCCTTCAGCCTATTTCAAGAACTAATATCAGGAAAGTAGGTATATCTGTAGTCAGTGGTAACAGTATAAACCGCCCACAGAAATGTTCCATTTTTTTCTTTCTTTCTTCTTCTCCATCTTCTTCTTAATTATACAGTCATCTTGGTTGTGACTGCAGGTCCTGTTAATAGCAACACAAACTCATGTTATCAGGGGCTGGAACCACTAGATATTGGTTGCCTGAAACAGCTGTCAGTGCATGCCCAAAATGTTAATGGGAGTAAAAGGCCCTGATCTTCAGAGCACTCCCCCCACTTCCTCAGAGATGACCATTGACTTTTTTGTATATGTGTGTGTGTGTGTGTGTGTGTGTGTGTGTGTGTGTGTGTGTGTGTGTGTGTGTGTGCGTGTGTGTGTGTGTGCATGTGCGTGTGCGTGTGCGTGTGCGTGTGTGTGTGTGTGTGTGTGTGTGTGTATGTATTATGGCATTAATCTGGGCTGAGACAACTGGTAATAACATCAACAAGTCTGAGTTTATTGTGAAGTAAGTACTAAAGATGATCTTGAGGAGCTGATCACAGTGCTTACCCAAGATGTTAGTGAACCAGGTCTAGTCAGGGATGAGCTTTAAAACTGTAGGATCTTTTTTTTTTCTTCATTTTTTCTTTCTTTTTTTAATGCAGGCAGGACACAAGATGTATCTGTGGGTAGTGGTAACAATACACACTGCCTGCAGCAATCCATTTTATTGCGTGTAAAGCAAGCCATTTCAGATATTCTGACTTAAACAGCTGATCACAGTGCTTACCTAGTCATTTAACAGAAGCAAGCACTCAAGGTCTTTAGGAACAGCTTTTCTTCTGTAAAAGTTCTTGAGAATACTGACAGGACATCGGCTATATCTATGAACCATAATAAAGTACACACACTGCCTGTTGATCTGTTCATTATTATTTTACTTTATTTATTTAGACCTCTGTTTAGACAACAGAACCTCAAAGGATCCAGTCCTATACATCCTCCTGCAAATCCACAAAACAAATAACCTAAACACCCGCTCAAGATATTTACACTTTCACCAGAACATGAATAAGATTTGTTGATGAGTTAGATATCTCTCCCCAGAGAATCCATCTTTTATGGACTAGACATCTCTTGCAAAGCAAAGTAGCTGCCTGACCCTCTTTAAGCATGATGTGGACAAATGTATTGACAATCATAAGAATACCATGGGTCTACCTCCCCTCAAGCCTTCATTGACATGAATCAAATCTAAGTATTATTTATTCAGCTTGATGAGTATTTATGATCTGGGATTTTGTGGGTAGGCTGCAAATAAGTCACCTGATCAATAACTTATTATTAACCAATGGACGTAAAAGAACGAGGAGATAACATTATTTATGCAAGAGAATGGATGGCCATGTATTATAGACAGCAAGAGGCATATGGGGTTACATACGTTGAAGGTACAGAGCATCACAGACTATCTAGTTTCTAGCACAAGCCAGGAAAGACCCTTCCAGTGAGACATGTCCATTTATGGATTCAGGAACATGTTACCCATAACAAGAAAACATCTCATTATTGGCGAATTTGCATGTTTCATGAATCACAGTTACTACCATAACGTGCAGCTCATGTCTAGTAACTTGATGCTCATATAGGCCATATCTATATATATATATATATATATATATAGGTCTATGATGGCTGATTGAAAACTCACTAGACTGAAAATTAAATTACTAGGACCACTTCACTGAAAGCTCACTTCACTGAGAACTCATTTCTTTGAAATTGATTTTGCTGAAAGATATAAATGGCCTTTTCCCCACTGTAGTGCTACCCTGGAGGTAGTATATAAAGTAAGGGGGGGTGAGGGGGCACAGCCCTCCACATTGGGGGGTGTGGGGGGGCTATTATAAACATTTTAAACTATACGCAGTGATACTTGCAAGTGCAATAAATAACTGTTTCCAAAAGAGAATATATAAACAAGATATGTGGGGGACTCCGCACCCCCCCTTACTTTATATGCTAACTCCAGGATCTCACTACAGTGGGGAAAATGCCATTTATAACTTTCAACAAAATGAGTTTCAGTCAAGTATGTTTTCAGTGGTGAGCTTTCAGTGGAGTGGTCCTAGTAATTTAATTTTCAATCAAGTGAGTTTTCAATCAACCGTAGTAGACTTAGATATATATATATATATATATATATATATATATATATATATATATATATATATATATATATCAGCCCTCAAGTCATACAAATCCACACACACACACACACACACACACACACACACACACACACACACAGACACACACACACACAAAACACACATAGACACTGACACACATACCCACAAACAAATATGCCTACTCGCATGCACACATACATAACTACAAACATGCACGAACACACACATACTCGCAAACACACACACAGCACAGTCCCTGTACCTGTCCCTCCACTCCCATTGTTCGCCCCATCCTCTTAATACTTTACTGCCATTATGGCATGAATGTTGGTGTCTAGTGTATCCCTACAAATTCAATCTCTGTTACACTGTTGATGCATTTATGGCACTTTAAAGAGTCATTCCTGGGGGTCTAGTGGTTTCCCCACTTCCCATTACCTGTGCTTTTAGTGCCATTACAGCACTTTAGACTGTTTTCAGGGGTTACCCCATCCCCATTATGGTGGTCTGTGCTTTAAAGCACTTTATAGATTTATCCTGAGTTTGCAGTATATCACCTCACCACCCACTCTCTGCTGTAACATAGGTACCATCATAGCACTTATAGCATTCCCTTTTGTGTAGTATATTCCCCCACCACCCTGATTACCACTATAACATTAGTGCCATCATGGCACTTTGAACCTTCTCCCTGTTGTCCAGTGGTTCCCACAACGTCATCATGGTTCCCATTTTGATATTGTTCCCATTATGGTACTTTTAAAGAAGCCCTGGTATCTGGTGGCTCTCCCCAGCATATCTGTATTGCAGTTGAATGTGGTCTTGTGGCCATGTTTGCTGCTGACACATGGTGGTGAAGGCAATGCTGAGCTACATGGTTGAACACTTTCTTGAATCACTCTGCCATGTAGATGATTTCCTGGGGGGTAGTGCTGGGAAGAAAGCACATGGCTAATTAGCACGTGCCTCACTCCCTGGAATGCCTCATTAGCATTCAGAATGACAGCAGGGCCAGACCTTTGTGGTGCAGCATGTATATGTGCTAGTGGACAGTGCATTATCATTTAAGGGTGGTTGTTGAATCCCAGGAAGATACCACAATGTGTACATGGCATTACACACTTTGAGGTACCTTTATGAATTCAGCTCTATGTATCCACAGGTTAGTATAAAAGGCACTTGGAGGTGTCCTCTGTCATCATTTTGCATTTTCATTTATTTAGAAATAGGACATAATGTACTCAGGGGTTATACTGAGTGTGCAACGCTAGCTAGCATATCCAGTATTACACTATTAAACTGTTTGCACACACATACAGCTGGATGAAGGCAAACTTTCTTTGCAGGAGATAGCATTCAAATTTGCCTCAGCATTATTAGCAGTAGTGCATAGTAATGAGCAATGTAGTTCATATAACAGACAAAATACATTATATTTATTATCAGTATCTCTATACTGTTGGTAACTAAAGTACATAATCCTGACATATTACAGGGTTATGCTGTTTGTACTGGTGTAAACACAGTCCAAGGTATTCCTGGGAGTATTTAAGTACTGATGTGTGGCTGTTGCAATAGCACCTTTGTACAGGTACACAATGGAACTGTGTGTGTGTGTGTGTGTGTGTGTGTGTGTGTGTGTGTGTGTGTGTGTGTGTGTGTGTGTGTGTGTTGTTGAGTATGTTGAAGACAGACTGTGTTTGCCTAACAACAAAATGCACCCAGAGTAGCTGGTACTGTTTTGTAATTGAGATTTAATCCACATCCTGTAGATAGGCTTGGTATGCAGTATAGCTATCACTGAACTGCATTACCACTCATTCACAGAATGTAGGCCCCCTACCAAAGACACACACACACACACACACACACACACACACACACACACACACACACACACACTCACACGCACACACACGGACACAAACTTGGTGAACAGTAGCATACCAGTTTTGTAGATCTGCTGCACATTTAGCTTTTTGAAATATATTTTGGACTTTTTCCTGCATTTCTTTGAGCAGAGGCACCATGCAATTCCTATTGTCTCTAAATCTCCTTTAATGGTCTACCTTATGCTGTAGGATAATGTCATAGACATAGGTACAAATAAGAGGGAATAATGTTCGAGGGAGTGACATGAGAGGACAGATGCATTTTCAAGAATTCAAGAAGGAAAAATACATAAGTTAAATATGTTATGTAATGGTATAATGGTAGTTTCACAGAATAGCTGCTCTTTTACATTGGTGTCTTGGCCCTACTATTTTACACAGAAGTAAATGAACATAAGGGATGTGTTAAAGATGAATGTAGGTTGTAAAATTACATCAAACATGAATATGCAGCTATGAATGTTGGTAAACTCCATTAAGACTGCAGGAGGACAAGGAAATAGCAGCAGCTGTCAAAGAGCACAGGTGCAGAATATGCTAACAGATTCCAATACATTTCAAAACATTAGTGAGGCATTAATTATTCTGAGTTAACTTGTTAATACTAATAAGGCAGTGTGGTATTTTATCAAGCTGGGTAGTCAGCCATGGTTATCATAAAATGTGTAAATGAAAGATACTGGTTAACAGTATGTATGGCAGGATGGCATTCTTTTCTGTGATGTTGTTGCATCCTTGGATTAGACATATATATATATATATATATATATATATATATATATATATATATATATATATATATATGTGTGTGTGTATATATATATATATATATATATATATATATATATATATATATATATATATATTTATATATATGAAAGATCAGCATAAAAAAGTATAAAATAGTTGTACCATATGGGAAACAAGAACACCCCTTCACCTACCACATAAATGACATCCACCTCAAAATGATACTATGATTAGAGACATATGCACTTTTTTGGACAACAAACTTTCCTTCTGTTGCCACATACTTTACATACATTAGAAAATCTTTCTACCTAGCATTAACAGTTTAGCAGAATATTACCTAATCTGGTAAGCAAAACATGTATTCTGTTGCAATGCAGAAGAGTTCTGCAAATTCCAATAGAGCTATGTCAAACAAGATACACTTTGTCTAACAATGCAACAAAATACTTAAAATATATTGCACCTAACAGCATTAACCACACTGGGAACAGCAAAATATGTAATATATTTTCATGTGAAAGTCAAAAGAAAATAAAAAAAGTGAACAGAGCCTTTCTCAGGCTTCAGGTAACACTTATCCACAGATCTGATTATTTTGGGAAATATTCACTACAGTCATATCACATACCATCAGTAGCAGGGTGCACTAAAACATAGAAGTTGAAACATCAGTTAACCCAGAACAGAATATTTTATCTGATATTGTTAATCCTCATTCATTCCTTACGCATGGGTATCGGTTACGATCTCGGAACCCATTTTCCAAGCTCACGTCAGCTTCAAACTCTCGAGCTAAACTCTTACCCATAATCCCCCTCTCCCTGTTACCTCATATTGAGTTTGCAAGTCAAAAGAAGATAGAGGCTACCTCTGGTCAGATAACCTAAGAGAACCGGATGGTGAGATCCACTAGAAGCCACAGGAGGGGGAAGGAGGGAGGGTCATAATGACTGAACAAGGATCAACAATACAGACGGAACGTTATGGCAAGACATAACTTCTTTATCTGATATTGTTAATCCTTGTTCACTCCTTACGCATGGGACAGAGTCCCCAGCTACCTTCTCATGGAAGGACATTCCTGAGCACCATAGAACCGAAAGATGCTCGTGAGTTTGAAGCTGACGCGAGCTTGGAAAATGGCCGGCTCGGTTCCGAGGTCGGAACCGATACCCATGCGCAATGACTGAATGAGGATCTACAATACAGATGGAATGTTATGGTAAGACATAACTTCTTTTTTTCTGCAGATGTATTTACTGAAATCTTAACTGATTTAAGTTCAGGATTTTCAATTAAATTTCTAATGGTATTTTAGCTGATAATTATAAAACAGACTCAAGGTGAAGTGACATGGAAGGAAAGAGAAGATTGAAACTGATTCTTTGTGTTGGATGTAAGCTTTCTTTTTTTTTTTGGACTACTTTGATTTTTAGACTGCTAATTGGTCTTTTAAATTCCTAGAGAGAAGAGGCCTCCACAGTGGCATAATGTGTTGTTATCAAATAGGTTATGTCCTTGGAATATTCCAGCACTGCTTCACTTCCCATTCCAATTAACATTTGTTTTGCAGTAAATTGATTTTACTTCCTTAATTTTTTTTTGCATTTTTTTTAATAAGGTTGAGAAACTTTTCATAATGTGTGGTGTTGCTGGATTCATTCCAAAGCTTGCAAACTACATACCTGTTCTTAAGAATGGACATTAGTTTTAAGGTGATCTGGGACAATTCTGCTCTTTTGGCATTCGCACAGAGAAGAGCTTTTACAAAATGGGTTTATGACTGAATATATTTAGGGGTAGAGATATGGATTACAGAGTTTTTGTATATCAGATTTTGGGATATTTAAATGACAATGCAGTTTGGCTTTGTGAATGGGAGAGCATGCCTGCTCAACCTGGTTGACTTTTTTGAGTTAGTCACCAGGGCTGTGGATGAAAGTAAAGCAGTGCATACAACCTACCTCAATCTGGCCAAGGCCTTTGATACCATTCCTCACTTGGGAATTATTGATAAACTCACCAAACTAGGCATCAGCTCCTATATGACTGGGTGGGTCGCAAATTGGCTCACAGATAGAACACAGTGTGAAAGTAGCAAAAACCAAGTCAGCCTGCCGACCAGTCATGAGTGGAGTCCCACAGCGATCGGTCCTGGGTCCTATCCTGTTCATCATCTAACTCTCAGAAGTTGAGGCCAACACAAAGGGACTCTGGCTGACCAAGTTCACAGATGACTGCAAGCTGGGAGCCATTATTAACTCCCAAAGTGATGCAGACATCTTCCAGAAAGGCTTCACTGAGATTAATGACTGGTATCAAAACCATGGCCTTAAGCTTAATACCAAAAAATGCGTTGTCATCCCCTTTGGTAAAAACTCAGTTCCCACTAATTACCACATCGATCGGAGCCCACTAAACACTGAAGACATTATAAGAGATCTGGGGATGCAGGTTGACAGCAACCTCTCCTTCGACTACCACATTGCCACTGTGGTCAGAAAGTCCTTCTATGTGGCACATCTCATTACCAAGGGCTTTGCATCCAGGAAAGAAGAGGCCATCGTCTCTCTCTACTCTTCCCTCATTGGACCAATCATCGAGTATAATGCCCCATTTGGCATGTACCTCACTAGCCATCTGCAACAGCTGGAGAGGCCACAGAAGTACCTCAGGAAGAGGATCCTAGGCATTAAACACATGTCCTACATGAACAGACTCAAAAGACTCCAGCTAATCTCTGTCTCATATCGCCTACTTAGAAGCGATCTCTGCTTGACTTACAAAGCCATGTATGACCCAGCTCTGTTAGAAATGCTGCATCTAAAGAAATCCCAATCCCTCCACACCACATGCTCCAGAGACCTCAACCTCATTACTACAATCAACAGAACATGCTGGAGGGACAGGTTCTTCACCCAGAGACTGCCCATGCTCTGGAACAGACTTCCCATAAATGTCAAGCAGAGCACGTCATTATCCCTCTTCAAGACAAATCTTGATGAGTGGATCGGTAATAGAAAGTTCACCTTGGGGATCACTCCAGTGGATCTGCTTGATAGAGGCACTGGGAACTAATGTCAGGCGGCACAATGCCAGGGCACTTCTATGGGCTAGGGTTGCAAAGGCTCCATGGCCATTAGCCTAGTACACACCTATGAACCTATGATGGTGTAAATATGGAGGTGATCACTTATATTATTGAGAAGGCACTGTTTCTGCTCTATGGGGATGTTGGCTTTGATTGTATCTAATAGACTGCCTTTATTTCTCTTTGGGCGAGGCCTTGTAGGTGAGCTTACCAGCTGGATGCTGATGTAATAAGTGAATTATTCGGTCTTAATAAGATAGCATTTAAAATCACTTACAATAATTAAATGACTTGTGTTATTAGTTTTAAGATGTCCTGAATAAGGACTCCATAAGTTTAGGGCTGGGGTATGTATATTACAGGTGGCATCCAATCTCATGCATCTTCTGTAGTGCTGCTACTGTTTCCAGTCCATCTAACTATTAGGTTGGGATTCTTCTTAACTGTTAATATTGTTCGACATCTGATTTTCATTCCTGATATATTATTAAGATAACTGTGTTAATTTATTAGGGTATCCATTACCTGCCTAAAATGCCAGGCTGGTTAATGTTTATCAAAGCTTTTAGGGAATCTGTTTTGTTCTGATACTTTGAGCATTAAGGTAGCAGATTTTGTTTCTCTTGCTTAAATGTCAGAATTTCTACTGTAGAAGAACCTGTAAGTTTTGCAGTATTAGTAGAAGTAGCTATATGAGTATTTTGGGTTGGAATATTATTTAATCTCTGAAGTATATAGTGAGTTCATTAGTCTGGGGATATCTATTGTTGTTGTGCACTCACTGCTGTGCTGCTGATGAGTGTAGAAGAATTGTGAGTTGTGCATTACCTGCAATATTTTTAATAAGATGTGATAAAATGGTGATTTATTTTGGTAGAGGTTGTGTAAAGGAGGATAGCAGTTTTAGTCTAATATGGAACTGGTGTACTCCATATGTTTTAACCTTATTGAGAAAATTGTCTGGTTGAATTTTAACCAACTACCTATAGCTAGGGGCTGTATTTCTCATGGCTGGTTAGAAGTTATTATGATGCTTAACCTGTCAGTTAACAGCAACCAGGTTATAAGTAGATGAGGTATGATTAATATTTAGCCAGTACAGTATGCAGGATTGGTTTTAGGCCCTAACTATTTCATCTTTGTGATGCATCTTGTTTATGGAAGGGAAAATAATGGAGTTTCTAATGTGAGGAGGTAGCCTGTGGTGTTGATTTAGATGTTACTTTATGATGGGTAATTGGTTTTCTGGTGATATAAAGGAAATGATGCAGATGTGGTTGGGAATGAGGCTAGGGAAAACATGTGGAGCAGACTGTAGTAAGGCAGAGCAAAGTGGACCAGTTGCAAGCCAGTACCCTCCAGAAACAATCAATAAATTGACCATCCAGGAAAGTAATTACAGAGCATGTGAATATAGGAAGCTATATCGCAGGCAGCCAGAGAAGAGCAAAACAAGCTAAAACAATGAAAGAGTGGAATTTGTAGCTAGTGATGCACATGGCAAGTAGCAGGATCTTTAACAAAAATGGGTTACTTAAACTGTTAACAAGGTATGTGTCCTTATAGATCAGTAAAAGCACTTTTCCAAATCTTTCACCATTAAACTTATTTTCTTGGGGGAGGGGAAGCAACTACTTTTGGCCTATAACCATCGACACAGGAAAGCATGTTGCAAGTCTAAGCAGTAATACAAGGAAAGTCATGCTCAGATTGACTCTTTTAAACTGCGGGCTGATTTTTGTTGTTGTTTTTATTCAGTAGTGATCAGAACCTTAAACAGGTGAGCTGACCTATAAAGCTGTCATGAAGCAGAAAACAGCTGACATAACCTTACATATACTACTGCATCTTCAGGGCTGTTTAAAATTACAGGCTGCTTTTGACTGTTTCTGCTCAGCAGTGTTCACAACCTTAAATACATGAATTTACTTTAAGTCTATGGTGAAAGGGAAACAACTGAGGAGACTGACACAACTGCATCTTTGGGGATGTTTGAAACTACAGGCTGCTTTTGACTGTTTCTCCTCAGCATTGTTCATAACATTAAATGGGTGACTGACTTTTAATTCTGTGGTGAAGGGGAAAGCAACTGACATGATGTTTGAGATGCAAAATGTAGTAGGATTTTTCAATACTCAAATATAGCTGCTAGAACTTAATGTGTGATGAAATGAGTACTGCCATTGTAATAAAACCTGCTATCTCCACTGCTTGATAAGGTGTGTGTGTGTGTGTGTGTGCGTGTGTGTGCATGCGTGCGCGCGTGTGTGTGTGTGTGTGTGTGTGTGTGTGTGTGTGTGTGTGTGTGTGTGTGTGTGTGTGTGTGCGCACTCGTATATGTATGTGTGTTCAATCAGATGACGTGGAATGGGCAGAAATATGGAGGAGGATAATGGATGACAGTTTGAGAAGGTTATGCAATTTATGTATTGATTATGTATTTTGGGCAGTGCAGTGGTGCAGTGGTTAACATTGTTGCCTCACAGCCAGAGGTTCTCTAGTTCAATTCTGAGCTGTGGTGTCTTTTTTGCAAAGTCTGCATGTTCTCCCTGTGTTTGTGCGGGTTTCCTCTGGGTGCTCCAGTTTCCTCCCACATTCCAAAGACATGCATGTGGAGCATTTCTTCTTAGACCTCTGCTGAAAATAGGTTCTGTCCTAGTCTGACTTTCCCGGGCAACAAATGTTAAATAAATAAATAAAAAAAATATTTGCAGTTTGATAAGTGGCCATGCAGGATCATCCACAGACCATTTTCAGTGAGAATAGAGTTTCAGCTGAACAATACATTTAAGTTAAGCAAGATATGATCCTTAAAGAATAAAGAGCTTCATATCTAATTAATGATGCTACTTCTCAGCTTATCCTCTATTCTTCTCCTCAAAGTGAGCCATCTCTCATCCAATCATGACTCGATAATAGCTTTCAACATAACTTGGTCCCACCCACCTATCCATACTTCATCCATAAACTCTTCACATATCACCAAATGTATTAATGGTGCCACTAACCTTTATCCTAAATATATACTAACTAACTCCATTTCAACTTAAATCAAAATAAAATTAAGTGCAAAAATACCATCCAAAACAGGAATATAGAGTACCCCAATAAAATAAAATATTCCTAGGAGGAGACTTCTACGCTACTCCTGGCTCCACTTACTATAATCTAACCCCACGACTGTCAGCCCCAAGCTTGGTCATCATACTTCTCAACAGTCCGGATTTTTGCAGAACTTCCAGGTTTTTGACTACAATTTTTAGTCTGTTCCTCATAAAATTTGTGGGTTTTTTTGGCAAATCAATGAAGACTGAAATCATTAAATAATGACATACATTTGAGTTTTAGACTTCACATCTTTCAGAAAAAAAGCATTCTAATGCAAAACCTGTTATACTAGAACTTTCTAAATATTTAAAAATGATCCCTGATTTTGGGCCTTTGACCACCCATTATTGTTTTACTTTTTCCAGATTTCTTGTGGTTAGACGTTGACAGGTATGCCGGTAACCTAACTTTTCTTACAATAAATGTTAGAAGCAAAAAAGTTAAAACTACTGAACTACTAAACACAAGCTTGAATACCTTTCTGTATCTGAAACTCTGCTTAAACCCAACATAAATGACTCCAAAGTTATATCCTCAGCTATAATATCATCTGTAATGACTGAATAAATGTGGAGGTATTTCTTTAATATTTCCCAGCAGCTACCACATTTCACTCTACAACAAACCAGTACCAAAATTCAATTCAGCAGAGCCTCTTATTACTTTCCTGCAAATAAACAAATAAAAACAAATATGTATTACTATACTTTAGATCCCTTTTGGAGATAATACATCTATACTAGAAGATATCCTACATTGGATATCCTTAAAAATTCCATGAGAAAAAATACTGCCGGGTGATGTCAGTATCAATGGTTGGGCATAATTTCTAATACAAGGCCATGTCAAACCCAGAGCTGTTGGACATGCTACACTTAAAGAAATCCCAATCGCTCAGAGCCACATGGTCCAGGGATCTAAACCTTGTCATCACAATAAACAAAACATGCTGGAGGGATAGGTTCCTGACCCAGAGACTCTCAGATTCTAGAATAGACTGCCCATATGTGTCAAGCAGAGTGCCTCTTTGGCCCTCTTCAAAAGGAACCTTGACGACTGGATAGGAGAAAGGAAATTCACCCCGGGGATCATGTCAGTCACTCTGCTAGACAGGGGTCTGGGGAAGTAAATAGTGTGGGAAGAAATAGACAGGGAATTGTTATGGCTAGGCTTGTATAGGCCCTAGGGCCGATAGCCTGGTACCAACCTATGAACCTATGAACTTATGCCACTACATCTAGCATGAACATATTCAGTTTCACACAATTAATTAATAGCCCCACACATTATAGCAAGACATGAAATTCCTTATTAGACTGAATCTTAGCAGCAGACCCCAGCAAATTTACTACCTCAGGTATGTCAGACTATCTCAATCTCAATTTATACTACCAGATAAATCACACATCCATGTAAACAGCATATTTATAAAACAACATGCAGCCTCTCCAAGTTCAACCCAGAAATATCAATCAGTACCCTATCATCTATTAATTGAAACATCCTAAAAATATTATCCTTAGAAGATGCTGTAAATGAATTAAATACAACTTTCCTAAATATCCTAAACAGCCTTGCACCTCCTAGAAGAAAGAAACTAAAACCAAATAATGTAATATCCAAAAAGAGTAGCATAGTAATGCAGGACGGAGAAAAGTCATGGAAAGAATGGCAAAAATATAAAATACCACAATGTCTTGAAATCTTCAGCATGCTCCATAACTGTAGTAAAAGGCAAATAAATGAAGACAAAAAAAAAACTATACTATGACAACATTCAGAATAGTTGTAAATACAGCCTTAAAAATCCTGGTTAGTAGATGGCTGAGTGAAAGCAAAGCTTTTTTGGATCTCTGCATTAACATCTAAATTATACAGGAAAAAATAATTATAAAAAGAAAATTTCTAAGCAGAATAACTCCCAAGTACTCAGACTATATGCTACGGAATTTCATGGAATAATTGAAAAATTGTCCTGCCAAAATACTTAGACTTACAGGACTACAGAAAAAATGAGTTCTTTGAAACATTCACATCTGAATTCTTCTCTCAAAAAGGGTATACAAATGATTTCTTCTTCTCTTCAAGAGTTGAGACTGAAAATCAATGATACCTCAAATTGTTCTAGAAAATCTGAGGGAGAAGAGTTTAAAATAAACAGACACTCTCACTGAGATGATATAAAAGCACCAGTCAAAAATTACTGATATCGAAATTGCCTTAAATTATGTAAACGAAAGATTAAATGAAAAAGAAACACAGACTGAACACCTACTGAAGAAAAATACGTGGCTATTATATAAACTAGACTACTTTGAAAATAGAGAAAGGAGATGAAACTTAAGAATATTTGGTCTTCCAAAGATAACAGGGGTAGAAAGCATAACAGCATTTTTAACTACATGGTAACTTGATATATCAAATCTCCAAGAAGGACTGTCATATGGTGTAGAAAGAGCTCATAGGTCTATTGGCAAACCTGCTCCTCCTACTACCTCTCCCTTGAGATTTATTATTGTAAATTTGGTGTCATTTATAAAGAGCTCATTCTCACAACTGCTTGGTAAAAATCACCCTTAACATTTGGACATCACAACATAAGAACTGACTGGCTATTCAGCTAAACATATGGAATTAAGGAAATATGTTGGGAGACAAATCTGGTTGTCCTCATATTTTGTTCATTTATACTCATATTTTCCTTGTCTGCTGTTTCTGGGACCAGGAATGGTGCTGAAGATGCCAAGTTACTATCTTGGGACTCGGGGATATGTGAGAGTGGAAGTGGCATTGTATGGTTCCTGACTGTGACGCTTTTTCCTCTCCTGTGCTGTCTTGTTTTAAAGTAATGACTCTGGTACTGGTCTTAAAATGGAGGTGAAGTAGGGGTTTTATATTAACAGTGGTGTTTCAGTGAATGCCTTGCATTTTAGTTGTGATATTACCAGGCAACTTAGATGTTCTGTTTTGAATGAGAGGAGAGGGCAAGAGATCAGCTCAAGGAGGAGATGATGCTATGTCAGTCAAAGAAATGATCTGTTCTTGTAAGATCAGGATGATCTCATCTGCAGTTCATCTTTGCAGTCGTGCTTTGAAGAGAGATTTGGCTCCACAGCTTGTTGCATGTGGGTATGTGTATGTATTTGGTGACACAGGAAGATGATGTTCGAGTAACGGCACAAGATAGCTTTATGCTTCTGTTTTATTTTGTACTCATCATTCTCTTGGCTGATGTTTTATAGATTGGTGAAAGTGTCAGAGATGTTTGATTGTCTGACTAGGGGGTTACAGCTGTGGGCGGACTGCAGCAGTGATTGGATATGAGAGAGGGATTAATTTTGCACTGCCACTGATGCTCACATATCACTTGTTTTTTTACTGCTCTCTCTCCCTTATACTTTTCCTTCCTGCCGTTAGCTCATTCCCTATTTCTTGTTGTATCTCAAGTTTTAAAACTTAGCAGTTCATGTAGACTTTTTATAAACTGGAATGATCTTCTTAAACAATTATTAAACTGCATTTAGATAATTTATCTCATGCCTTGTACACTTAATATTATTTTATTTACAATAAGTAACGAGGAAGAATGACATGAATACTGACAATGCCATGTTTCGTTGATAAACAAAAGAAGTGCTTCTCAAAGCATTGTGACAGCAAATGTTAGCATTTTCAGGATACTCGTTTTTTTTGTCTGAATATGTCACATATAACATGAAATACTTCTCTTTTCAAACTGATATTTCATCTAGATTCAAAACCCTTTTTTTAAAGAGGTGAGAAAAAGGGCAAGAGAAAAGAAAGGAAGGGACATTATTGTTTGTATTGCTATCTTTAAACACTCATTTTTGGATTTAAGAAATTTATAATAAAGACATTGATGTGTAATTACTGCATTAAAATAAAATATATGTAATGCATATATGCAATTATAACTTTTAACAGCTACATTTTCAGTAATGTAGATTCCATTGGTTGGTTTGCATGAAGGGAATAGCTTAGTCAATATTTATATTACATGACTAGGAATTTAGATCACAATCATCGTCAACAAACCACTTTTTCCCATTTTTCTACATGGGATAGGCTGTTATGTTAATTGTCACCACCTCTCTCAATTCAATTCCACACTCCTTCCTTCTTTGACACCTCTGCCTGACTGTTGCAGATCTTCTCTCACTCAATCCATCCACCTATTTGCTGGATGTCATCGTTTATTTTGAGTTCTCTAATTTGCTGCAATTACAACTGTCTTATCTGTGGTTAGTTTCATCCCATGTGCCTTCAGTTTTGCATTCCATTCTCCTATCCTTTGTTTGAAGTTCTTGCCCAGAGTCTGGCTATAATGTCACATCGTCTGCATGCAGCAACTTTGTTGACCTGTCCCCACTAACCTGTTTGCTAATATAGTCCGTCACCAGTATAAACATCAGTGATCTCAGAGCTGAATCCTGGTGCACACTCACTCCCACTGAGAACCCCTCTCTGAGACCAAATACTGTTCGTACTTGAGTCATTAGGTCCTTGTACATAGCCTGCACTAATTCTACCAATGTTTCTGGGACTTTGAACCACTGCAGTACTGCCCAAATCAGCTTTCTTTGGACCTTGTCCTTTGCTTTCACCAAGTCTAGGAATGTCCAGTTGGACTCTCTCCTCATCTTTAGATTCTTCTCAATCTTTCCTCATCTCCAGTTTCTTATCAACTATCTGTCTCACTGCAAACATTGAGTCAGTTGTGCTACATCCTCATTTGAATTTGAACTGCTCATCTTCCATCTTACTTTCTACTACTCTGTATATCTGATTATCAATTACCCTCTCCAGAACTTTCATGCAATGTGATAGGAGTTTGATGCCTCTGTAATGCCCACAGTTGTGGATGTCCCCATTTGTTCTTGTACACTAGCATCAGTATGCTTATTCTTCAGTCATCTGGGATACATCCTTTTCTCCACACTGCAATGAGTACCCTCAGGAGCCATTTCTCTCATATGTCACCCAGCATCTTTATCATATTTGCTGAGACCTCGTCTGAGCCTGCTGCCTCCCCTGATTTCCTTTCCTTACTGCTATTCTTACTTCTTCTAGGGTGGGTTCCTTTTCTTCTCACATCATTGTCTATGTCTGGGGCAGCACAGCCTCTGTGGGGTTTTCTTCCTTTCAAAGTTGCTGAAAATACTCCTTACTTTTGCCTTTGATGTCCTGTGGATTGGTAAGCAGTTTGCTGCTGGGATCTCTTATGAAGGTGTCCGACTATCTTCATCTTTCTGTCTTTGCCTTGCAACCTGATATAGTTTCTTTGTTAAATCTACTGAGTCACTTTCCAGAAACTAGTAGAGTACTTCCGATGTCCTGCTCTTTGCTATTGTAACTCTTTTCTTAGCTTCTTTGTTAGCCAAGCTGTATTCCTTCCTAGCCTGGCCATTTTTTTCTCTTTCCCCCTTTATCCTGCACTCCTTTCTTCTGATGATTTCCTGGATGTCTGCATTCCACCACCAGCTTTCCTTATGTACCTTATTTCAATATCTGGCTCAGCCACATATCTGTTCTGTAGTCCTCACACATGCTGTTTTGAGGCACTGCCATTCTTCTTCAACTCCATCGATTTTCAATTCGTCTTGGGGTGCTAAGAGTTCTGAGTAATTCCTTGAACTGTTGTACTTTCTCTCCAGTCAACTTTCAGCTCTTCAGCCTGGTTTCTGTTGACCTTAGAGCCTTCTCTGACCACTGCTTGCAGCTGATTGTGGAAGCCAGTGGTTTATACTGTGGGCTGACTGTTTCACTGGGAATGACTTTGCAATCGTTAATTCTACTCCAGTGCCCTTTCTGAACTAGGAGGAAGTCTACCTGAGTTGTAAGTTGGCCACTCTTGTATGTGATCTTGAGACTGTCTATCTTTCTGAACCATGTGTTGGCTAATATCAAGCCATTTGCCAGATGAAGCCTAGAATGACCTCTCCTTCTTTATTACTGTTGCCCTACCCATGTGGACCCAGGCAGTCCTCATATCCTGTTCTGTCTGTCCTGATATGTGCATTCAAGTCACCCATTATCAATACCAATTCATGTTGTCTTGCTTTACCTATTGGGACTACAACTGCTGTCTGAATTGGCTGAGATTATGAATACTGCCCTATCATTACACTGGAGTCTGATAGCCATGAGCCTGTCACTAATTCTGATGATATCTGTAGAACAGAGTGTGCATATGTATCGTTAAGAAGCATTTCAAGATGTAAGCATGTGCATATAAATAGTGTGCACATGCAGGCGGCAGTGCCATTTTGAGAGAACAGCCAGAGTGTTAACATGTATGAGTGTAGTAGTCAGTCTGTTTATAAGTTTATTTAAGTTTATGTTACAAAACCTCACTCCTGATGTGTTTGTGTGTAATAAAGTTGCTTTAACTGAACCCATGAATATTCATCTGTTTTATCTTGACCAGACAATGGCATGGTGTCAGAAGTGGGATTAAGAGGGCAACTTATTCAAGCAATTAGTGAAGGGGAAGGCAGATTGAGCTGGTTCAGTCAAACAGAGCTCAGACAAACAAAAAGGGCCAACAATGTACTTAAGGTAACCAAAACTTGCACAAAAGATTTATTTTGCAAGGGAAAGGAAACAGAGCACTTGTAAGGCACAAAATGCATTATTAATCAAACAAAAGGCAAAAGACATATTAGTAATTAAACAAAATGTTGAAAACTATGATATTTGATAAAACTAGCAGAAATATTCATATAGGTCTCAGAATTACCTCTGATTTGCATAGTGATCATGTTTAAAGTAAAACAAGAATAAAAAAAGTATAATGAGCATGATAAGAGATTAAAAGGGCACAATGAGCACAATAAAAGGGAAAAATAGGCTTAAAGAGCAAGGTGACTGCATTTTTTTAGTAAAAGACTGTGTTTGTGAACAAACTGTTATTTTGCATTGACCGAGGCCATTCAAAGCATAACTAGAGTTGTTCAGAGTGTGCAAAGTATTTGCAGAGTGTATGCTTTATTATGATGCAATTATTTCAAAGAGTTTGCTATGTGCAATGTACAATTATATTGCAAAGTGTAGCCAAAGTACAACCATTTTGAAAAGTTTTTTGTGCTGTGTGCATTTATTCATAGAGTGCCGCCATTTTAAAGTGTTTCTTACACTGTACAGAGTTATTTCACAAAGTACAGCCATTTTGAAAGGTTTCTGTGCTGTGTACAGTTTATTTGCAAAGTGCATTTATTTCTGTTTCTTACTCTGAGCTTCTGATGTGTACAGTTTATTATCAAAGTACAGTCATTTCAAAGTATTTCTTACACTAATAAAGAGTGGTTTCACAAAGTACAGTGATTTTAAAGTATTACTGTGCTATGAAGGCTTTTTTGGCAAGTGCAGTTATTCCAGAGAGTCTTTTGTGCTATTTGGCAATTTGGCATAATTACAAGTTCTGGTATATATATATATATATATATATATATATATATATATATATATATATATATATGTATATATATATATATATATATACACACACACACACACACACACACACACACACACACACACACACACACACAGACACACACACGTGTATGTTCATATAGAATTTTAAGCACATTCACTATTGTGTGTTGATATGGCAAAGTCATTTCACTAACCCAGTCCACTTGTATTTGATCATAATACTGCAGAGAATTGAAGAGTATTTGAGCAGAAATACAATATTTTCATACAAGTATTGTTTTCTGACAAAGATTCACGTACAAGGGCATTCATTTTGCTTAACGTAGCTGGGTCAGAGGCTATTGAAAGAGAGCTTTAATTTGTGTATGCACCAGCAGTGTATGCAGGAGAGGGGGAAATATGCCATATGGTGGTACTGGCTGAATCAAGATAGGACCCTGAGTGCTTAAAATGTAAATTTAAAAAATGTGCAACCTCTAGACAAATGTTACATTAGAGAGGCACCTGTTTTATACAAGAGACCAAAAGCCAGGTGAAACTTTTGCAGCTTATATCACTGACTTGAGAAATAAGGCTAAAACATGTAGATTTGGAGACATAAACAATGAGTTAATAAAGGGCAGGCTTGTGTGTGGTGTTAATAGTGCTGCAGTGAGAATGATTTGGCTTCGTGACAGTGATATGAGATTATGCAAAGCCATAGAGATGTGTCAAATCCATGATCTCACAAAAAGGCACACAATTATGCTTGCAAGTAATAAGAGCTCGGTTTCAACAGCCTCTAGAGCAACTGTAAACAGCAAGCAGCACATGGCAAGCAAAAACAGGCCTAAGCACATGGCAGTTGCAACCTCTGCAGGCCTTTCTGGCTGGGAAAAGCCGTATCTTCCTAGCAAGTTCCAAGAATAGCTCAGTAAAAAGGACATGCTCAGTACAGTGCAAGGTTGAGTCAGCAATAGCCGTCAAGTCTTATTGTTAACTGTCATGATTGTGCAGCCAATCATGAGTGTAAAAGAGAAAAGTTCTTAGCATTTGGTCAGCAATGTCACAAGTGTAAAAAATGGAACCACTTTCAAAAGTTTTGTAAATCAAGCAAGCCTCATTCAGTGATTAAAAACAGTCACTCAAAAAAGCAAGTTGATCATATAAAAAACTGCAACTCTACTTTCTATGTAGATGATGTATCAGTGGTTGGTGAAAAGGTTAATGCAGTAGATTTATTAGCAAAAAACTTTACTGCCTTCTGAATCCTCTCACCACAATTCTCACATTTCTAGCCTGTCCACCTCCTGAATAGTAGATTCTGGATCTAAAGCAAAGAGGCATTGCTGCACAGCCCTTCCATTTGTCTTTTGGATACATAGGATATCCAGCCTTCTCCATATCATCATGTCAACCATGTCCAAGCTGCGTCCTGTCAGTGAACCTAATTAAGTATAGGAATTCTCAGTTCATGTTTTGCAGGTTGATTGGTTCTGCATCCAACGTTTGCTCAATAAAGCTATCCCAGGTAACCCAGTCGGAGATAGCTAAACAGAGCTATCCCAGGTAACCCAGGCTGGGCTACTAGACACTATCCAGCCAGTAGCTTATTGACCCAGGGCTGCTGGGTTTTAGGGTGAGCACACTCTGGTGAATAGGGGCACATACACCCCTTCATTGGTCAGAATAGGCTGGCTTCTCTACCCACTTATCACCAGCAAATACCATTTTGGTGACATTAGACAACACTGAAATCACCTAAAGGCATATTTTACATCACTGAGTGGCTAGCCCTGCCACAGCATACAGTCTGTGAGCCGTGTTCTCCTATCTTGAGGATACTGTGCACCACAGTAAATGCCCAAAGCAGTTGGTCTGCACAACTATTACCAATATAGGCCACTATGTAGAGTTTGTGCTGCTGCCCACAGCTCCATTATTTTGTAGGTTTGAGATGAAAACAGTCAACATTTAGATAATTTCATGTATTTAGATAAACAAATTAATTTTTGCACACATTTTTAAATAACAATCTCAGACTACCTGGTTATATTATTTTTGATATCTTCTTATAATACGGAGGCTACAAACTCTGTGCATTGTCTTTTTCAATCAAATTAACAAAAAACAAATTACAGTTATCAAAATGATAACAACAATAAACTTCAACTATAACTTGTATGGATGTAACACTATTTTTGCTTAAATGTTAATGGATAAAACAATCCTAGGAAAAGATATAATTACTTACAATTTCTCAACTTAAATAAAGCACAACTCATATTTCTTCAAGGGATGCATGTTAAACAAGAAAATAAAGAAATCTGTAAACCTTTTAACTATGAAATACTATCACAATCCACTTGTAAAAGTAGAAGAGGTGTCATGGTATTATGGAAAAAATAACTATACCTCAAATACTTTATAAATATGAAACAGTTATGGTCTAATGACCCTACTAATAATAAATTATAACAATAGACAGTGGACATTCCATAATTTGCATTGGTTTCCAGGAATGGGTCTAACCGTAGCCAAGAAACATTTAGATACCTTACTAAATAATGCCAAAGGTGACATAATATAAGATGGAGACTTCAACTATATATTAAACAAGTATATTAAACAATTCAGAAACCACTTCAACAAGAAAGCTATAGCTAACTTCATTAGCAAAAGCTCTTAAAAACTTGATGGATGTATAAAATTAAAAAGATACATTCCCATTCAAAGAAACTGAATCTCTATATTTTACTCATAGGTTCATAGGTAGGTATTAGGCTATTGGCCCTGGGACCTCTAAAAGCCTAGCCAAAAAAGTTCCCTGGCTTTCATCACCCAAGAGAGTTATTTTCCTGTGCCCCTGTCTAGCAGAGCCACAGAAGTGATCCCCAGGGTGAATTTCCTATTTATGATCCAGTTGTCAAGATTTTTCTTAAAGAGGGATAATGAGCAGCATTGCTTGACATGAATGGGTAGCTTGTTCCAGAGCATGGGAAGTCTCTGGGACAGGAATCTATCCCTCCAGCATGTTTTGTTTATTGTGGTGGCAAGGTTTAACCCCCTAGAGCATGTGGCTTGGAGGGATTGGGGGTTTCTTTAAGTGTAGCATGTCCGACAGATCTGGGTTTGACATGGCTTTGTATGTTAGGCAGAGGTCGCCTCTGAATAGGCGATAAGCGACGGAGTAGAGCTGGAGATTTTTGAGATGGTCAGCGTATGACATCTGTTTGAGGCCAGTAATCCTCTTAGTGAGGTATTTCTGTGGCCTTTCTAGTTGATGTAGATGTCTTGAGAGGTACATGCCAAACGGGGCATTGTACTCTATAATGGGTCTGATGAGGGATGAGTAGAGAGGAACAATGACCTCTTTTTCTCTGGAGGTGAACCCCTTTGTGATGAGGTGTGCCACATAAAAGGAAGGATTTCCTGACTACTGTGGTGATGTGATTTATCAAAGGAGAGACTATTGTCCACCTGTGTCCCAAGGTCTCTTATCACACTTTTGGTGTTTAGTAGGCTACCCCCTTTGTAGTAGTTCATGGGTACAGTGTTTTTCCCAAAGGGAATGACAATGCACTTCTTGGCATTGAGCTTGAGTCCATGACTTTGACACCAAGCATCAGTCTCAGTGAGGCTCCTTTGTAGAATGTCCACATCATCAGGCGATTCCATTTTGGCACCTAGTTTGCAGTTGTCTCCGAACTTCATTAGCCAAAGACCTGCTGTATTAGCCTGAACTTCTGAGAAGTAGATGCCAAACAGGAGAGGACCTAGGACTGACCTCTGTGGTACTCCAATTGTCACTGGTCTGAAGTTGGATTTGGAGTCTGCTACTTTCACTGTATCGGTTCTGTCAGTAAGCTAGTTGGCCAGCCATCTTGTGACATAGGGATTTATGCCCAGTCTAGTGAGTTTATCTATAATTCCAGAGTGGGGGATGGTGTCAAAAGCCTTGGCAAGGTCAAGATAGGCTGTGTGCATCACCCTCATCCACAGCTCTGGTGACCGCTTCAAAGAAGTCAATCAGGTTTAGGAGACATGACCTACCATTTACAAACCCAAACTGAGTGGGGTCCAGAGTTTGGAGGTTACCTATGTCATTGTTTATAAGCTCCAAGATGATGCATTCCATGGCCTTGCAGATCAGGTTCATCGGGTTAATGAGGTGGTAGTTCCCAGGGTCCATGGTGGCGGCCCCTTTGTATAGTGAGATAACCATCACTGTGCACCATTCAGTAGGCACAAAGCCTAAAGGGAGGTTATGATTAAACATGGTAGTTAGGTGGCGTGCCAGTTCATTCTGTAGTTCATGCAGAACACAGCCTGGGATGTTGTCAGGTCCCATGTATGCTGTGTTCTTGGCTTTGGAGAGTGTGGTCTTTACTAGTGCAGCCATGATTACAGGGGCTTTGCATTCTTCTGGTATCATGATGGGCCCTTTGGCAGGATGAGGGGGGGTAAAGTTTGTACTGAACCTATCTTCCAGGATGTTGGTAATATCAGTTGGTGCTGTATATCTAGTGCCATTGTGCTGTAGCTCAGAGCAGATCTGAGTGTCACCATTGAGATTCTTGCCATTACTGTAGAATGCTTTGTGGTTGTCTTTAGAATCAGTGGCAGCTTTATTTTCATAACTAGCTTTGGAGGATTTTATGAGGGATCTCAGGTTCTTACTGAGGCTGACCAGGGAGTTCCTGTAATCAGGGGATTTTACTCTTTTTTGCAATAGCTTCTTCCTTCTGTTGTAGAGTTTGGTTATGGCAGGTGAACACTAGATTTTCTTCCTTTTTTTTGGAGGATAGCATATTAGTTCTGTTGGGGATGGCACAAGCCATGCACTCATATATGTGCTTATACAGTGCATTTGAATAGGATTCAGCAGTTGTACCTCTATTTTCCATCTGTATGGGTGTTGTGAAGCTTGCCACTTCTGTCTTAAGAAGCATGAAGTTAGCTTTGGAGAAGTTTTTTACAATGGTTTCCTTAATGGGGAGTGGGGGATAATGGTGTCTAGGGTGATTAGCTTGTGGTCGGATCTGACCAGCGATGAGTTGACCTCTGGCATGGAACATCGGTTGCCCATATTGGTAATGACCAGGTCCTGGATATTACTGCTCCTTGTGGGGGTATGGACAAGCTAATCCAGGGAGTTGGAATTTATGAATTCCAGAAAGCATTGAGCAAATGAGTTAGTACATGAATAGTTTTCCCAGTTGATGGTGGGTTAGTTGAAATTGCCCATTACTAGGGTATTGGGCTGTACCTTTATATTACCCAGTATATTAGGAAACATGGAGTGGGCATCCTGGGGCATTGTGGGGGATCTGTAACAAGCTACAACCTGGATTGCAGTTTTGTCCAAAGTTAGTTGCACTTGGATAATTTTGGATGCATTATGTTGAGCAACTAGCCTGGAGATGTGGATATCCTTAATGAATATGGACATGCCTCCTCCTTTAGTGTTTCGGTCCAGGTTAGGTGGCCAAAAGGTGTGGTATGAGTTATACCTTGGTAATTCATGGGTGCTCTCTGGAGCCTTGAACCAGGTCTCCATCACTGCACAGATGTCAATGTTCTCCATTTTAAGGACTGCCTCAAGTGAGTGCATTATGAGGTTTAGACTTCTAGCATTGACAGCATTACTCTCATCATTCTTCTAACTATGGAACACAAACTGGGATTGATAAAATAATCTCTCAAGATATAATAGCTAAGTTAATAGAGTTTAATATTATACCTTGTCCAGTTTCTGATCATGATGCTCTTATCTTAAAACTTCAAACCACGTGGAAGAAACTTCCATACATCATCAGAATACCAGCCTATATAACCAATTTAAAAGATTATAAAACATGGACACTCTCTGTAGCTGAATTTTTCTTAAAAGCAAGCTATAAGGAAGAAGAAAATATAATTATGGTGTGGAACTCATTCAAGGTGTATATATATGTATATATATATATATATATATATATATAGATATATATATATATATATATATATATATATATATATAGCTATAGATACACACACACACACACACACACACACACACACACACACACACACACACACACACACACACACACACACACACAGAAAATCATTATCTTGGTATAAACACAAATTAAAGGAATGGGAATATGAACTGATAAATATACAAAATGAATTGCAAAATGCTAAAGCTAACTGTAATAATAATGACAAAACTACAACTGATATAGTAGCAAACTTAAATAAGAGATATTCTGATATATTAATACATAAAACAGTTATAACCATAGAAAAGTAAAAGTAAACTAGTGTTATGACTCCTAAACATATGCATAACTTATTTATAAGAGCCAAAATACAATTTAGAAATGAAAAATTCATGGAAATAAAGAATA
>NC_056746.1:443038302-443043302 GCF_019279795.1 Protopterus annectens | reverse complement strand
TCTTCTGTGAATGAAAGTATGTTATTAAGTATCCATACATATCTCTTTCACTTTGTATTTGTCCTATATATTTGATTAACTGTAGAGCTTTCTCCCTGGAAATCCACTGAAAATGGGATTCTGACCCAGTGGAATTTCCCAGTCAACAAATGTCAATAAATAAATAAATACTAAATAGCTAAATTTAATAATAATGTGACCATTCATTGCTGGAGATGTTTGAAAACGTATAATGCTAATTGGTCACTTATTTTTTTGTTACCCTCTTATTAAACCCTTCTGGAAAAAGTTGAAGATTTTAAATCACTGTGGCATGATACCTTTTCATTGTCTAAAACCCTTGTCTTGCTCAATGTAACAGAATCATATAAAATGCAACATGTATTTAAACATTTATTTTGCACAATTTTGGTGGCGACAAAAAAAGAATACAATGAAAAACTAGAAGAAGTCATCATCACCTGGATTTGAAGATGTGTTATCCTCATTAAAGGAAGCTATTTACAAATAACTCAGAATTAAGGAATTCAGAATCTTTCTTAGGGCTATTAACAAAAATCCTTGGACTAAAATACTATATCTCAATGATTCGTATCAAAATATAACTGACTTGACTATAGATTATTTACAACTTTTATATCATGCCTTTTTTATATTTCATTGTTTTATTTTGCAAGAAAGTTTAGCTTATGTTATATAATTCTAGTCAGCCATCAAAGAAATCTTACATCCTGGCCATAAATTCAATCCTAACACCTCTATTAATAACTCTCTACCACTGGAAACTACAATATAATTCAGCACTTATTTCATAGTAAGTATAGTGTCCCTAACCAAGGATTCCCCAACATCTAAGCCCAAGCCTGCCCAACAGCCACATATCACCACACCAACTTTCACTTTCAAGCCTGTGCCCACATCTTACATAAAACTACTCTTAAACAAATGCAAACCATGGTCTACCTCAGTTGATGACCTTCAAATTGAGTACCTTAAAAGAGCAGCTGATAGCATTGTCTGCCCTTTCTCAATCCTTATAAATATGTAAGTCCAGGAATCCTGCATTCCATCTCTCTGTCTGAAAACAAATCACGCATTATTCCTCTACACAAAGGAGGACATTCAACAGACATCACTAACTGTAACCTATAGCACTTTTATCCCCCCTCTGTGAAATACTTGAAAATATATTTAGAAACAATTGCTAAACTATCTTCTGCAAGAAGAACTCATATCCTCTACTCAATATGGCTTTGTCCCTCTCATAGTGATCTTCTAACCTTTATAGATACTCTCAATAAAGTTATAGGTAACGGAAAACTAATCTCTTCAATATGTTATACTTTTCTAAAGCCTCCAATATAGTTTGTAAGAGCAAACTTGTACTTAAAATGTCCTCACTATGTCTATCATTGCCCACCCTTCTATGGTTTAAATACTATCTGCCCAATAGATATCAGTCAGTAAAATGGCACTCCACCCTCTCTCCATACCTCCCAGTCAGCACCAATGTACCACAAGGCTATATCCTTGGACCCTTCTCTTTAACATTTGCATGAATACTCTAACACATCCTTAAAACAGGCATCCATAATAGAGTACACAGATGACCCCACACTCGTATGCACATCAGACAATCTGGCACATCTCAAAAAAAATTACTCAAGAGCTTTAAGAGTCACTGAACCATGGCTTTGTAACTCACAACTTATGATCAACCCCCCCCCCAAACAAACTACTTCTTTTTCACAAATCCTTTTCTCATGAAAAAGAAAATGCAACATCTTCTTTTGTAATAATACAGCCATTGAAGTCACGTCTCATTGCAAATTATTTGAGATAATAGTGGATGATAATCTTAAATTTGACCTGCATATACAAAATTGCATTAAATAAAATCACCAAAAACTTAGTACGCTTTACAGAGCCAAAAACGTTCTCATTGACATAACTAAAGTAATCCTGGTACTACTTGCATCCCTTCACTACTTTATCATGCTCTCGTCCTTATTTACCTCCATGAATCATTAAAAAACAAAACTTGAACAGTGCTATAATAAAATGGCTAAATGTACAAGTAAATGCCCCTTTCAGAACCCACCAGTATAGCACTAAAAAGCCTACATTTTTCTAAACTGACAAAAATTTCTCTGAATATTAAATCATTGTCAGTTCTTAACCAATATTATCATAGTATGTCTAATTTAGTATAATTATTTAAACTGCAGATGTTTTGTATTATTTCTGAAGATTGTAAATTTATTGTTCTTAAAATATTTTTGCAATACTTTGGAGCTTAAATAACCAAGCCTCCAATGAAAATGTACAATTACGCAGTCAGACTTTATTGGTAATCATATGTCAATAAATAAATCAATGTGTCATAAAACACACAAATAGAATTTCTAGTATTCTAACAGTTGTTGCAAAATACATACCTCATAAGGTGCACGAGTTTTCACACTGTGAAATAATTATAAGCAAGCCTAGTGACAAATTACATAACTCAAATGATTAACAGCATGCCAAAAGTGAGAGCAGTGTTTTTATATATGTAGGTCACTGCATATTATGTATGACATTTCTGTTCCTATATAACTTCTGATATCTGATTATATTGTTGTAGGCTTTTGTTAAAAGTATTTATAAATGTATGTAATTCAAAGAAACAAGACAAACTTTTTTCAAAGCAAAATGTTCTAATTTAACTACACACCAAATAAGACCTCCATTTGGAATGGTGGTGACCGAGATGATTGGCAGTCTTGTTGATGACAGTGAGCTAGGGGTTGAGAAGTCGGCAACTGAAAGAGACAATGTTCTTTACAGGGGGTTAAGAGTATAAACTCTGTGAATCAGATCCCTAGGAGAGAAGCAAAGCAGCCTTCTATCGCAATTAGGGAAAGACATTCTGAGATATAGGCACATAGGCATAATTTCTTGATGTTGTCACTGCACAAAATTGTTCCTGGGAGAGGTGAAGGATATGTCTATATAGTAAGATGAATGATTGCCTACTTCTAGGCCATGTCTATTACCCATTGTATCTTCTTGCTCCAAGTCTGCTCACTGCCCAACAATCAAATAGTATGTTTTACAAAGGATCTCCATGTTAGTAATATAATATAATATAGAATAAATGGCTATATTTTAAGGAAGTCATATATGCCAGTCGGTAAGTTTAGATACCACTGCAACTGAGAAAGTCAACAAATAAAGAAATAAACAAATAAGATGCACTAATTCAGTTTTAATCAGAATTTGTATTTTTTTTTTCATTCATGACATAAAATAGTTGAGCAACTGTTTTAAAAGTATTCTTGCACAGGAAAAGCCCAGCAAATCTTGCAGTGAAGCAATAATGATAAATGCTTTGACATATGTACTAACATGTTTGGTAGATGACAATGTTAGAAATATTTTTGATACTGAAGAAGAAAAATGATCCTTAAGACATGTTTTCTTAATCAAACCATTACAACCTTGAATAAAAAATAGATATACATACTACCTCTTACATTTTGCTTTGAAGTCTGGCTTTTTCTTTTAGTATACATGTAACTTTTGATTTACGAAAGCTTGTTATATTCTGAGTTACAAATTCAAAATACTTCCTTGGTCTTTTCCAAAATTTTTCAGCAGAAACTGCTGCAGAAGAAAGATTGCGAATAGTAATAAAAAGAAAATAAGTCCAAAATATAATCATCTGATCCAACTCTTTATAAAACATAAAACAAGCATTTAAATGTAATAGCACATTCTGTAGATGTCATTGGACCAGTTCTCCTTTGGTCAGTTTCATACACCTGGAATTTATGATAAAGTAGGTAGCAGATTATTTCACTTCTTCTGAATATTAGATCTGACATACCTAAAGTGACAGCATTTAACTTTAGGAATGCTAACATACATTAATTTATCAAACATTATAAAGCAACTTTTAAGCTGGATTTTGTACTTTTTAATGAAAAACAAAAACTATGTCTCCCGCGGTGTACCACAGGAGTCCATTCTGGGAGCCATCTTTTTAGACTGTTTACTAATGATGCCCTTTAGCACTGCAGATTACTAAAGTCATACATCACACCGATAATGCATTTCTTTTCATGCAGTCAAATAAAAGACTGAATATCAGTGCCACAGTTTCTGATAATTGTCCAACTTCTGTGCACATTCAAAATAAAAACACATTTTAAACATTATTATTACTCAAGATAAGCCATTAAATTCTGCACCTGCTAAATTATATTTTAGTACATTTTCCAGGAGCTACCAGGGGAAGTAGAATTTGGTTTATATTTCTGACTGTGCACCTGTTTGTGTCTGACTTTTATTGTACATATGAGTTAAAATGCATAAAAACAAGGATATCATATTAAACAAAAACTAGTACACTGAAATACATATAAGACAGTAATACATAGTTTAACCAGATGATATTGCATTCCCATTTGGCTGTGTCTATCATCAATTAATTATTTGAGCTGTTGACTTCTTTTATCCATACAGCTGTGTTAAGTTTATTTTGTTTACTGTTTTTATGAATAATGGATGAAAGAGATGTATTTGTTGAAGCTTGTATACTGTGTTATTTCCTGACATTTGGCAAAATAGAAAAGTTAAAAAATATTCCATTTTCCCAAAGTTCTGCAATCTTAAGGTAGTTACATATAAGCGTGCATGTGCGTATGTGTGTCTGTGTGTATGTGTATGTGTGTGTGTCTAGGAGAAATTCTTTTCTTTACCTGGATTTGTCTGAGAGAGTCATTGTAGTACTGTCATCTGTTATGTGACTTGGCAGGTCTTTTATTGCTTTACAAAAGTGTTTCTGGTTGGATGATACACTTGTTTGTTTTGAAGATAACTAGTTTTGTCTTTGACCACTGCCCCAAACATAATAACCACACCAACATGAATTTCAAAAACATTTATTGTCAGAACAAATGTACAAGGAAACATCAAATGAAATGCACAAAGTTTGGTATCCATAGACAATCTCA
>NC_056746.1:442963302-443035802 GCF_019279795.1 Protopterus annectens | reverse complement strand
GATGCTGTACTGTGAGTCATTTGTTTTTAGGATGTCTCTCTAGAAACTGTATTTCTATTTTATTGAGTTAGAATGAGGTGTGAGAGCTGTAAGTTGTTAAAAATCCTTTTATTTTATGTATAAATCTTATCTAAGACAAATTATCTAACCTGCATCTTTTTGCTGTTGTTAAAGTTCTAGTCCATAAGAAGTATGTGAATCATCCTCTGAAATTAGATATGAGGTCCAGCAGTTCTGCTCAACCATCTGAGACTGAGAACTGAGACTTCATAGACCTGGTAAAGCATCTTCAAGCAACTTGTAGTATTCAATGCATTCCTTAACTTTCTTCCCCTCTATGTACAACAGTAATGCATCACTATCTTAAAATGAGATTACTTACCAGTTTGTTTATTAAGAGTCACAGTGTAACTAATTTATTCTGTTTGTATAAAGAATTTTCCAGCAGCAAACTCTGGAAAAGAATTTCATTACATCTACAGACATTAACAAATTATTGACCTCTGTGAGATGACATTTTAGGGTATGATATGTTGGGCTGATGACGACTAACAATGAAAACTTCAGAAAGAGAGTGGTCATCTCTGTGTGATGCAGGCTAAAACAAATTCCTTTCAGAAATAGTACGAGATCTGCATATGTAAAAAATTGTAGAACCTTCCCTCTTAGCTAGGGTTAAACTATTCCCAGCACCATAAAGTCTGCTCTTCAAATTTTCCCTTAGAACTAGCCAGCTTTTCAGTTTTAGCACTCAAATCTGTTTATTTGAGCTCAGCACTTGTTCAGAACTCATTGTAAGCACTAAATAAGCTACAAATTACTACATCTCTCAACTTTCCTGACTTGTCTAGAGGAAAACAGTTTTTAGTACTTAATAAATAGCACCTATCCAGGCATGTCTAAGGGTCAGCTCCCGGTGATTTCTCCTGTCTACCTGATGAATCTGGGCATCTTGGGGCAATGCAGGAATTGTCTCATGTACACAGACAACCCTCTCCTACTACAACCCAACACTACAACCTGTGAGAGATGCACTTATATAGCCAAACTGGAAGCAAAGTTCTCTTCACTCAAGACAGGACTAGACAGTCAAGAGGAGAGGGTAAACACTTGCACCACACCACACTCATCACATAGTCCCTCAAAACCTACACCACCAAAACACACACATAGAAACACAAAACACAAAACACACACCTACATTCATGGATGCTCTCAATAAAAATCTGCCCAAGCAACGGGGACCTTCAAAGCAGGAACGCAAGCAACCTCAAACCCCCCCCAACACAATCCAAATGACACATAGCCCACAAACTCGGTGTGCCACTCAACCACAGCCTATAAGGCATAACAATGTACCCAACACTGTAGTCATAGGTGACTCTATAGTCAGGCACACTGGTGTTCCACTCACCAGGCTAAACAAGGAGAAAGTTACTGTTAGCTGCCTGTCGGGTGCCAGGATCTGCCACATAGCGCACACACTCAGGTCACTCCACAACAAGTACAAATATGACTCTGTCATTATCCATGTTAGTGTGAATGACCTGAGACTTACCTCCCTGGACTACATGAAATGAGACATGAAGGAGCTGTCCGATCTTGTAGCCCAGTCAGGTATGACCCTAGCCCTGAATAGCATTCTGCCATCACCCAGAATGATACCACAGTAGAAGGACAACATGATTGACTTCAACAATTGGCTAAGCTACTGGTGTCATTCTAAGGGGATCCACTATCTGTTTGCCTGGGATGACATGTTCGACAGACCACGATACTTTGCCAGAGATGGCCTGCATCTGTCGCCCTTGGGATTCTGGATACTGGCTAAGGCTCTTGCCACCCCATATAGTGCCTTTTTTTAGGTAAGGTTCAAATGACAAATTCACCACTGTAACAGGTACAAGCAAGCAAAATCTGAGGGTAATGCTACTCAGTGCTAGAAGTCTAAACCTCAAAATGCACTCACTTGAGGCACTCCTTAAAATGGAGAACATCAACATCTGTGCAGTGACAGAGACTTGGTTCAAGGCTCCAGAGAGCACCCCTGCATTACCAGGCTATAATTCATTCTACACCTTTCGGCCACCTCACCTAGACCGAAACATTAAGGATATCCTCACCTCCAGGCAAGTTGCTCAGCATAATGCATCCGAGACTATCCAAGTGCAACTAACTCAGGGCAAGACCACAATCCAAAATGTAGCTTGCTACAGATCCCCCACCATGCCCCAGGATTCCCACTCCTCATTTCTTGACACACTGGAAAATATTAGGATACAACCTGACATCCTAATAATGGGAAATTTGAACTACCCCACCATTAACTGGGAAAACTACTCATGTACCAACTCTTTTGCTCAACAGTTTCTGGAATTCATAAATTCCAACACCGTGGATCAACTTATCAGCATCCCCACCAGGGGCAGCAATATCCTAGACCTGGTCATTACCAGCATGGGCGACCGGTGTCCCACACCAGTGGTCAAGTCCTCGTTGGTCAGATCCGACCACAAGCTAATCACCCTAAACATCCACATCCCTCCCACCCCCCATTAGGGAAACCACCATAAAAAATTTCTCCAAAGCCAACCACGCGTCTTAAGACAGAAGTGGCAAACTTCACGACACCCATGCAGATGGACAATAGAGGTATAACTGCTGAATCCTACACAAATGCACTTTATAATCACTTACACAAGTGCATGGATCATGCAATCCCTAACAGAACCAAGATGCTATCCTCCAAAAAAAGGAAGCCAATCTGGTGGCCCCCTACCATAAACAAACTCTACAACAGAAGAAAGAAACTGTTGCAAAAAAGAGTAAAATCCCATGATTGGAGGAACTCCCTGGTCAGCCTCAGTAAAAAGCTGAGATCCCTCATAAAATCCTCCAAAGCTAGTTATGAAAACAAAATCGCTACTGATTCTAAAGACAACCACAAAGCATTCTATAGCTATGTCAAGAATCTCAATGGCAACACTCATATTTGCTCTGAGTTACAGCACAATGGCAGTAAATATACAGAAACAACTAATATTGCCAACATCCTGGGAGATAGGTTCACTGCTAACTTTACCCTCTTCTCACCCCCAATAGGGCCCATCTCTATACCAGAAGAATGGAAAGTCCCTCTAATCACAGCTGCACAGGTAAAAACCACACTCTCCAAAGCCAAGAACACAGCATCCATGGGACCTGATAACATCCCAGGCTGCATTCTACATGAAGTACAGAATGAAATGGCACCCCACCTAAGTACCATGTTCAGTTATAGCCTTACCTCAGGCTTTGTGCCCACTGAATGGCGCACAATGATGGTTATCCCACTCCACAAAGGGGGAGCCACCACGGATGCTGGAAGCTACTGCCCCATTAGCCTGACGAGCCTGGTCTGCAAGGCTATGGAACGTATCATCATGGAACTTATAAACAATGACATTGGTAATCTCCAAACACTGGACCCCACCAGTTCAGGTTTCTAAAAGGCAGATCATGTCTCCTAAACCTGATAGACTTTTTTTTAAGCCGTCACCAAAGCTGTAAATGAGGGTAAGGTGGTTCACACAGACTATCTAGATCTCATCAAGGCTTTCAACACCATCACCCACTCTAGAGTTATAGATAAACTCACTAAACTAGGTATAAATCCCTATGTCACAAGATGGGTTGCCAACTGGCTCACTGACAGAACCCACACTGTGAAAGTAGCAGACTCCAAATCTGACTTCAGACCAGTGACAAGTGGAGTACCACAGGGTTTAGTCCTGGGTCCTCTCCTGTTTGGTATCTACTTCTCAGAAGTACAGGCAAACAGAGAAGGTCTTTGGCTAATGAAGTTCACAGATGACTGCAAACTTTGAGCCATAATCCAAACTCCTAATGATCTGGACATCCTACAAAAGGGCCTCACTGAGACAGATGCCAAAGCCACGGCCTCAAGCTCAATGCCAAAAAGTGCATTGTCATCCCTTTTGGTAAAAACTCTGTACCCATGAACTACCACACAGGTGGTAGTCTACTTAACACTGAAAGTGTGATAAGAGACCTTGGGACACAGGTGGACAGTAGTGTCTCCTTTGATAATCACATTGTCACAGTAGTCAGGAAATCCTTTTATGTGTCATACCTCATCACAAAAGATTTCTCATCCAGGAAAAAAGAGGTCATTGTTCCCCTCTACTCATCACTCATTAGACTCATTATAGAGTACAATGCCCCTTTTGGTATGTACCTCACAAGACATCTACAACAATTAGAAAGGCCACAGAAATACCTCACAAAGAGGATTACTGGCCTCAAACAGATGGCTTACACTGACCGTCTCAAAAAACTCCAGCTTTACTCCATTGCATATCACCTACTCAGAGGTGATCTCTACCTAGCATACAAAGCTATGTCAAACCCAGAGCTGTTGGACATGCTCCACTTAAAGAAATCCCAGTCCCTCCAAGCTACATGCTTTAGGGTCCTAAACCTAGTCACAACAATAAACAGAACATGCTGGAGGGATAGATTACTGTCCCAGAGACTTCCCATACTCTGGAACAAATTACCTATCTATATCAAACAAAGCTCCTCATTAGCACTCTTCAAGAAAAATCTTGATGATTAGATGGGAGATAGGAAATTCACCCCAGGTATCACTTCTGTGGCTCTGCTTGACAGGGGCACAGGAAAATAATTTTCTTGGGTGGTGAAAGCCAGGGTACCTTTTTGGCAGGGCTTATATAGACCACAGGGGCAATAGCCTAGTACCTACCTATGAACCTATGAACCTATGAATCTGTGGCAGAAAAAATAGAAATTAATAAACTGAAATGCAATCAAGGATTTATGGGCATTAAACTACACTTAGGTGATACTACAGGAGAAAATAATACAAGATGAGGTTAGCCTCATTGGATGGAGGTAGCATTCTTTAAGGCGTAACTTTTATAGCCTATAGTGCTGATGTTTTTATTCTTTTATCCATTAGTTTTATGTGCTATGATAACTACTAAAGACCTGTTACTTAGTCTGACTTATGTACTTGCTACTTCTCTTTCCATGTGGAGGTTACAATTTCTTTAAACAATAGAGGCTATGCAATTTCCATATGTTCTCAAAGCAATATCAGTATGCTTCAGAGTTTCTTTTGTAAACTTGGTTACATAGCAATATGGAAGAGAAAGGAGGTCAGACATCTGTGTATACAGCCTATAAAAATAAGAAAAGTTTGAAAGTTTTCAAGCTGCTATTAAGCAATTATAATATCTTACAAACTGTAAAACAGTTTCTTGCATTCAGAAAAAAAAGCAAAAATGGGCTCAGGAACAAATGTGTATTGCATATGAATTCCTGGGTTTATTTATTTATTTATTTTCTTGGACGTGTTTTATGTATTCATGCACTGCTGTCACTAGTTTTATTTTTTATTTATTTTTTTATGATCTTTGTGCTGATAAGTGATAAAAATCATTTAATGGCAGTAAGTAATTTGTCACACATTGTTTTCAAGGCAAAAATGAACTATTAGCATGCCACATTAACATACCTTTTATAAACTCACTGTGCCATCATTAAGTGATGTTAAAAGAGAACATGTATGTAAACATGTTTATTAGTGTCTCAATACAATACTGTTTTGCTATTTAAAACAAGTTTGACATTTTACAAGCTTATAATAACTACTGCAGCTAGAAGTCTACAATTTCCTAAAATAATACAATTTGAAAACACACAATATTCTCTACTTTCTCAATAAATGTCCAACATTATTAACCTCATCCTAAAATAGGAACATAATAGAAAACTTGGATGTCTAAGTATGACTATAAAAGCCTAAAACTCACTTTGGTGACTCCTATTCAGTCTGTACACTTAAACTATAGAATCCCATTCCATCTGTGCTCAGAGCAAAATTCAACTCAAAACTATTCCAAAGGGCACTAAAAGAACTCTAGCCAAATGATGGGGCTGGTCCTTTTCTTGACAATAAGCATAACTGTTTGAAGTCCTAAATAATCAAGAACTACAAACCTTGAAATATTATTATTGAGACTTCATCTTGCTAGATACATTCTCATATCTATCTCTCACTTCACTCTGTATACTACACCCTTCTCCACTCTTTATACATTCTCACATCTATCTCTCACTTCAGTTTGTATACTATACCCTTCTCCACAGGTCTATATTACGATGTCGACAGGGCTGTTAATCAAACACCCTTACATCGACACATACCTACTGAAATTCCAAAACCTCAAACAGCCACATAAGCGATTTTCTTTTCCAGGGGAAAAATCAATGGGCCAACAATAAACAAAACAAACCATCATACCCTATGAATTGGGGGCTTCACCCCCACACCCTCGATGTGGGGGGCTGTGCCTCCCACACCCCCCTCCCTAAATATACCAACTCTGAGATCGCACTACAGTGGAGGAAAGGGCAAATTCCCGACAACAGCCAAGGGATTTTTTCCCCTGGGAAAAAATTTGCTTATGTGGCCATTTGGAGGTTTGGTATTTCAATGGAAATGAGTCGATGAAAGAGCGTTTGATGAACATCCCTTTCAAAAAAGTAATATTGACCCCTTCTCCACTCCTCATACATTCTCACACCTATCTCTCACTTTACTCTATATATTACACCCTTCTCCACTCCTCAAACCTTCTAACATCTGTCTCTCACTTCACTCTGTATTCTACACCTTCTCCACTCCTCAGTCTTACCTCATTTTACTTATCTCATCCTTCTACTTTATCAATACCTCCATTCACTCACACATACCACATATCACCTTCTATATTCCATTCCCTAACTATTGGGGCATTATTATTTCATCATTCCTCAATTCATTCCTAACCAAACTCTCCATGTACCACTTTCACTATATACTCCCTCTCCCACTCATTCCTTCACTCTGAAACCCTGCAATTGTCAGATAACTGTTGATACATTTTGATATCAGCTAATAACTTTCTATATACTTTAGATGCATTCTGTATTACTATCAGAAAACCTTGCATCATGCAAATATTAATGATTTTTTTTTTATAAAATTACATTAACTCAAGTTTTATGATAGCAAATTGCTGCATCTGTGACCATCAACAATGATTTAAAATTAGAGAGTATTGTATCATATTTAGTGTTGGAAGGTTAATATTGTTCAACTACCTTTTAACATATCCTGTGCTTATTTGTAAATTTTTATATCTTCACTATTATATCTTTGTCAATTGTCTCAATCACTTGTATGCATTTGGAGAGTTTTTCTCCATAGGGCTATTAGCTCAGACAGACTCTCCCACTTAATGAAGTGAAATTCTCATTAAATGCATAACCAAATAAACAACAAAATAAATGCATAAAATAAGTAATTACAGTCAAAATCTGTTATAGCCAGTTGTTATTATCTTTCAGCTTTTCCCAGTTATGGGTCACCACAGCGGAATTCCGGTCCGCTAATAATTGGTAGTAGATTTTCACGAATGCCGAGGTGCCAGTTCGATGTTAAACCTTCAATGAAGGCATGTCCATTTACATATGTCTTTCGAACTCCCACCCAACTGCGGGGAGGACATGCAGACTCCACACAGAAGGCACTCCCCGCACTCCAGCCGAGAATTGAATGGGAGAACCTCTTGCTGTTAGGCAACAACGCTACCGCTGCACCACTGCAAGAAGGGTATATTGCCCAGAATGCCAAACTCTATTACTGCAGCTCTGCATAAATGCATTTTATTTGCAGGCTACCTTGCCTTGTGTCTGTGCTTGTGTAATAGCTATCCTCTACCCTCATTGTAAAGATAAAAAGGACAGTCTGCTAGCCGGACTGCTGCATTGTATTCCTCTAACTTGTTTAGATCTTTACCTTAGTCCCACAAACGAAACAAGAAACTGGTAAATACGAAGAGGCACACCAAGTCACAAACTGTAGAAATCACCACAGTGGTTTTCACGAATAAAAGTCCACTTTAAATTAAAGGTTGACATAAACACTTTAATAAAATTTTTATGTCAACCTTTAATTTAAAGTGGACTTTTATTCGTGAAAACCACTGTGGTGATTTCTACAGTTTGTGACTTGGTGTGCCTCTTCGTATAGATCTTTACCTTCACTACTCTTCCTATTTTTATAGTTATTATCATTTCCCTTATCATACTTGTCTTACTTAAATCCATTCAAATCTCCCTTTTCTCATTTTTGCACATGAGGTCAGGGTGTCACATCAGCAGTAACCATCGTCTAGAGCCACTGTTCACACCACTAAGTGGCTAGTTATACCACAGTTTTTCGCCCATATCACATACATATAAACACACTCACATGTACGGCTAGTTTAGAGTATTCAATCCACCTACATTAAGTCTTTGCAATGTAGGAAAAAGAGCACCCAGGCAAAACCCATGTGATCAAATGGAGGACATGCAAACAGTGCACAGAGAGCTCTACTACCCTTTCCTTAGTCTCACTTTTTCCCCACAATTTCCTTGTATCATATGTTTAATTTATCTATTTAGCTATATTATATAGATATTATATCTATCTACATATATTGCACCTTTTACTTACAAATGCATATACAATAATGCTTTCAGTCCATCTTCTTTCCCTTCTTCAAGCAACACATTCTATAACAAATCATAAGATTTGATACTGCTGATGATTATGAAAACAAGTCATAATTTCATGTTTTCTACAATGCTTGATTCTTTCAAGCACATGCATATTGCTGTTTAAGGCCAGCACTTGCTTTAAAGACTAAATCAGACAGAACACTTGGAGGGAGAAGCATCATATTACAATAAATCAATAAAAGTGACAGCATGAAGAGAGACAAGCAGATATACAGGCGTTCATTTCTTGCCTTCGTTTGTTTTTGAACATCCAGAGTTTATTGCCAATCAATAAGTTAAAACCATTGTTTATAATTAGCTCCAGAACTATGAAGCACACTTATGTATAATATTATAAACCTATTGTACCATTAGTTTGCAGATTTGTTAAAAATAACAATGCATGTAGTACACAGACTACTTAAGAACAAAAAAAGATCATTTATATTTAATGGTAAGTAGTACTTAAAATTTCATAGAATTAGTTAATTCTTGCTGTAGGTTATCTTTTATGCTTGTAGAGGTAGATTTTCTGAGCTTAATCTGAACGTTTAACTATTCTAACCTCTGGAAACATAAATTTTGGATATCCCTGTTAACTGCAAATAAAGAGCTTCACAAAACAGGTGATAGAGTGACACAAAACATTTCTGATGGTGAAAGGGAAGATGCTGTTGAAGTCAATAACCTGCCTTCTGGCTTGCAGACAGTTCTAATACACTTTGAATTATGCTCATAAACAGCACAGTTTGCCTTGACCACTGCCTAACTGAATATCATGAGAAACATATCTGATGTCACTTTACATATGATACAACCTGAAAAAGTGACAGATTTGCTTTATTAAACTACTTCCATTCAAAACATTATGTAGATTACAATAAAATTTGCATTGTAGTCTGTGAGAAATTTTGCAAACACATGGTCTGCACTGTGGGACAATCTTCTGCTCTTTGGATTCAAATAGATTCCTAGCATCCTCACCTATTTATCAAATATGCTAGCACTAAAGTGTAAAATACTCATTTTATAACACACAGAAGGGAAACATTTATTAATGAGCTATGACATCTCCATTTAGCTCACTAGGGGACAGTGACTGCTGCAAGCAGGCTACAGGGGATATATACTCGGGTAGATTAGACTGCAGAAGTACTCCCATTTTGGGGAGGGGGTTGATTTGACCACACTTTGACTTTCTGCAATTCTGGAGGACATCACGCTGCTGAAAAAAGTACAGAGGAAAGCCACTAGAAGGGTGCTTAATATTAAGGTGAATGGATATGACAAAAGACAAGACAAGTTTGAATATTTCTAGGACTGGTAGAATCTCCAGCAGGAATAGCACATGAGCTAAGTAACCACAAGAGCCTGTAGTGCCCAACAATTGACCAACACCAGCTCCAGTAAAAAATGACTTGAGAGGGAATTTAATAAAGCCTACACAGTCTTATTTACCATGTAGGAATCGTGGCATGCTGCTTATATAAATGTAAGCAGGTTTGCGATCCGGTAAACAGAGGTGGGCTGTGCCCATGCACGCACCAACATGGTAGTATCTGTGGCATGCATGAGGAGGTGAATTTCATGCAAATGAGGGAAGTAGAGCAATCCAGCAAGCAGAGAGGTAGTCATGCAGACCCGGTGTTAGTGTCTGCAGTGTACATGGAAAAAAAATTCCATGTACAGGATTTTAAACAGAAAACAAGGACTGTAAAAGTGTAGTCAGATGGACAGAAATAGCATAGTGGACACAGATATGTGCAAAACTATCCACTGTATGTCCAAAAATGTAAGGGAAATGAGTTAAAATAATTGTATTTTTTGTAATGACCTGGTTATGTTTGTGCAGCGTGCCACAGTGCACAAACAAAAAGTTATGACAAAATTTTAAAAAAGTAGTGGAAAAACAAATTTCATAGTATGTGACAGAAATGTAGTATGGGACCCTGAGTGGAGTATGCACAATGGTGGAATGGTGCTGTTACTAAAGAGGTAGGGCCTGGAACCTTGTAATTTCCAGGTTGTGTGCACGGAACCCTATGTGCATGAGTTGGACTTATTGAATAGCACAAATGGGTATCCAGACCTGCATATCCCTTCTGCATAGGCACAGAACTGTGTCAGTGTCTGAGGACTTGTAAGCTCATTGGACCTCAGCTGCACTAGTTTCCATGGCACACCACTGTGCTTAGTGGGGGTGGGGGATGTACAATGGCTGCTAAGCTTCGTTTACCCTCAGGGCATGTGTTTCAGCATGTTTACACGACATGTTGCATGCCCTGTTAAGGGAGTGTGCACAATGACTGCTAAGCTTTGTTTAACTTTGTGGTGCTTGTTTCCACATGTTTGCATGGCACGCTGCAGTGCTGATTGTATCCAAAAGCCAATGGTATATTAATTATGGATTCATTTAAACTAGAGCCATTAAATGTTCTTAATGATGTACTTAGCAGGTGGAATACACCATAGGTAGCCAATCAAACAGCCTACACCTGCAACAGAGCCCAATAAAGGTTACATACACCCTACAATCTGATTCCCCCCCAAACTTTGCACCAGTGGAGTACAGACTTGAGAATTTTAACTGAAGAAATGCTAGGGGCTGCTGCAGGTCTGCTACATCTGTATGTACTAGATGCTGAGGTCAATGCTGCTGCTGCCGTTGACAATAGGCCTAGCCTGAGAAGGAGAAGAGAATCCAGGCCCAGAGTAACCTTCCAGGAGCTACATGAGCTGGAGATTGTAGAGCACTACAGGGTGAACAGAGACATACTACAACAACTCACTGAGCTCTGCTGCCCTCAACTCAGACCTAGAGCCTACAGAGGAACCTATCCCAGTGGACACAAAGGTATGTGTAGCTCTAAGGATACTAACCACAGGTACTTTACAAAGACCAACTGAGGACATGATGGGGGTCTCACAGGCATTGGCATCCAGGGTACTCCACCAGTTCCTGAATGCCATGCTACCACATGCCAGTGAGCACATTTCTTTTCCCCTAATCCCTGAGGTGAGACCAGCAATATGCAAGACATGCCATAGATTTCACTCATGTACATGTACACATCAAGCCACCACCCAGTGAAGAGGGTATACTGTATGTTAGCTGCAAGGGGTATCACTCCATCAACTGCCAGGTCATGTGCAATACCCAGGGCATTATCATGAATGTTTGTGCTGGCAGCCCTAGCAGTTATCATGACTCCCATATCTAGCACTCATTGCAGCTGTACCAGATATTTGCTAGTGGGGACATCCTGCATGCCCATTTACTGGGGGATGCTGGCTATGGACTGGAACCATGGATGATGACACCCATCAGAAATGCACACACACACCCATGAAAGAATGCCACAATGAGGCTCATGTACAAACTAGGAACATCACAGAGCATGTGTATGGGCTGCTGAAGTCACAGTTATGGTGTCTCGATATATCTGGCAGAGCCCTGCAGTACACAGATGTTCACAGTATGTGCCATGCTACACAATGTGATCCTGCAGAAACAGCCACAGTAGGATCAGCAAAGGGAATGGACACTCAGCCCCCCATCAGTATGTAGGTCCCCACAGCCACAGGAGGACTTGGAGGAGGAACCCCTTGAGTATGTCCCTGTAGCCAGATGTAGGTGTGCCCTGTATGCCCTGGCCTTTGCCAAGCGACTACACATAGCACATGCACTGACAACCTAGGGCCCTAGGGACTGATACCACCTTACTCTGACTCGCATACTTATAGCAAAAATTATGCCAGCCAGCCCACACATCCTGTACCTAACCATGTATTTTCTGTGTACTGCATGCATCAGAGTCAGCCCAAAACTACAGGACTGTCAACTGCTGCTTTTGCAAGGTAAGTCACTCACCTCTGCACCACTTGTATGGGGTACTAGAATATGGTAACACATATATGGAACTGCTGCATGTATGCAAGGGAATATTGTGGGCTACTGGTGTACAGGTAGCTCTGGCCTGGAGTCACCTTGTAAGTACTGACAGTCCCACTGGGCATGCTCCTACACTTAGCTAACTTGAGCACAATTCTGTTGCCTCTCCATCACAAAGACCTGCTATGTGGAAATACATCTGTACATACAGACAACTACAATTCTGCTGCTTCTCCATCACAAAGACCTGCTATATGGAAATACGTCTTTCCAATAGACAACTATGTATACATTCTGTCTTTCCATATCCCCCACTCACATGAGTAGTGTATGTAGCAGTATGTGCTCCAATACACATAACATACACACACAGTAACATTTATAGGGACATTCCTGTTATACATATTTATATATATATATATATATATATATATATATATATATATATATATATATATGTGTGGGGATGTATGAATCCCCCACATACCCTATGAAAGCTGTGGTTATCTGCACTCCCACATCAATGCAGTTGCCCAGAGGAACCAAACCAAGGCCACAACAGTACATATTCCATTCACCCTCAGACCCCTGTGCCTGCTGAATGTCACCCATGTAGACAGAGACAGGTGAGCAGGTGCTGTAATGTATAATGGTTCCAACATATGCCTTCATCAGGGAAAACTGTCTCTAGCCACATGTTTGCCAATATAACTCTGACCAGCCACTTATGACCATACTGGTGACTGTACACACATAACAGGGATATTAACAGGTACCCTACTCCTAGGACACTACATACAATAACAATCCCAAGCAATGTCACTCTGCAGGCCACACATGCTGTCCAACACAAACCTACTTTGTGCACTCCACAAGTACAGTGTCTGCAATCACATGTTCAATAAATGTAATCTGTGGCACATGCAATATGTACTGCAAGCTATAGTGTGTAAAAGTAGATAGGTAGGGGTTCTAATCTCAAAGCAGCCAACTCAGTGTGTGTGTGTGTGTGTGTGTGTGTGTGTGTGTGTGTGTGTGTGTGTGTGTGTGTGTGTGTGTGTGTGTGTGTGTGTGTGTGTGTGTGTGTGTGTGTGTGTGTGTGTGTGTGTGTGTGTGTGTGTGTGTGTGTGTGTGTGTGTGTGTGTGTGTGTGTGTAGCACTAAAGACATGCCCTCATGGGCTATCCCTGTTCAATGGTTATGCACTTTGTGACCCTGTAACTAGCTGCTGCCCTCTAACTTTCCTTCCTCAACACGGCCTGCTGATGGCATCCACCTTAAGAGCTCTGTCTGACAGTCTAATATTAGATAAACTCCATGGCACATACAATATTTACTGCAAGCTAGAGTGTCTAAGAGTAGATAGATAGAAATTCTAATCTGACAGCAGCCAGCTCAGTATGTTCATGTGTATGCACATATATCCACCTGCAGCACAATGGACATGCCTTCATGGGCTATCCCCATGCAATGGCTATGCACTCTTTGGTCCTGGAACTAGCAGCTGCCCTCTAAATTGCCCTCCTCTACATGGCCTGCTGATGTCATCCACCTTAAGAGTGCTGGATGATGGTCTAATATCAGATAAACTCTGTGGTGCATGTGCTAAATACTACTAGCTAGAGTGTGTATCAGTAGATAGGTAGGGGTTCTAATCTCACTGTAGCCAACTAAGCTTGTGTTTATCCATACTACATACATATGATAACCTTGCATACACCCTGCAATCTGATTTCTCTGTTTTGCATTATTTTACTGGCTGTGGGTGATGTGGCCTACCAAATGAATGACTACAACATGGCCTGCTTATATCAACAATCATTATGTGTCCTACACAGATAGTACTAGCAGACCTGAGGCATGGTGTGTGCATCTGGTATTGTCCTCTGCACTGTGTACCACTACATAGGTAAGTTTTCCACTGTGCATGCAGCCAACATGTACTGTGTGTGCACCATGTTGTGTCCTGTATACAGTGAGTTGAAGTGCTGCTAGTCTGAATGTGGCCATGTGTGCATATCAGGCTGTGAAAGCATTGGGCATCATGTCACAGAGCAATAGGATATGCACATGTCAATAGCAAGATGGTCCTACAGCTGTCACAATTAGAGACATCACTACCCCTCATCACAGGAGCAGCATATATTGCCCAAGTCCACTGAAGATACAGCCACACTCCCAGTGTTGAGATGACATCCACCCAGCCAATCATACAGATGGCATGTGCGGACGTGCACTGAGGTGCTCTCTGTACTGTACCAATATGGAGGGTCTATGTTAAGGGTATATCAACATCTGCTACATAAATGTCACCAACAAGCATGTGCTACCAATTTCACATAGTGGTTTGATTTCCTTAGGTGATTAATCCATCTGCTATGCTTCTTAGAGATATGCAGCATATACAATCAAGCAAGGTCACACCTTATCCTGTATGCATGGCACAAATCACCTATGACTACGCTGAATGGCACAGGTGGCACTGACACACATTACAGATGAACAGTGGTGATCACATACTGATTATGTGAGAGGATCCTGTGAGATGTTATACTGTCATCTGTATGTGTAAAAACAGTTTGGAAAGTACATCAACACATGGCCATTTTAGTCAGATAGTGGCATGCTGGTGGAGGAGTATATGGAGGGTATGGGTATGTCACCTACCGGTGACTGTGACCACAGCTATGCCATATGAATCATATGAATGATGTGTGACACATGTGCTGTACACCTGTCACCCCTGCATATGTACAGCACATGTAGACACTGCCAGGCTACTAACCAGGGACATTGGTATCCCTAATGGAAAGGATAGTACCTATATATTCAGTTTGGGTTTATGGATATTACTATGTCACCAGGTATATATCTGTAATACCATCATGCAAGACACTGACATAACACAGTGACTGTATGAGTGCTCACTAGTAGCAGGCAGCAGCCAACATTGTTAGCCACAGTCAGTGAGTACCCATGTGTGTTGTGGACACATGCTGTCCAAGCAGTAGAGGACCTGCGGCTGTGCCCTGTTGAGCACTGCTGCTTACAGAACAGCTATTGGAGTTGAATGTCTCTATGTTGCATATGTCTGCCATTAGTGGGCCACATAGTGACCCCCATATTGACAGTATCATGGATGCCTAAGTGGTTGCTTTGTACATGTTGCCTGAATTAGTGGTGCAGTGAGATGGCTTGGCTCAGTCTGGGTGTTCTACGCCTTGATGTACCCCCACCCATGTCCCTGCAGACTGTCACAACAAGGTTTATGGCAATAAAAGGGCAGCAGGGCATACTGCCAAATGTGTGTATGCCTTGTACAGACTGGTATGTCAGCCGGTGTATATACTAGTGTCTGAGAGTCAAATCCTGGGAACATAACATCTGGACACAGGATATTTGTAGATTTGTCAGCTCCATCACCACACCTTGTAGATATATGCTCAGAGAGCCCAGGTGACATTTATCAAGGGTAGTAGACCTTATTACAAAATATAAATGCATGATTACATGGACTGACCTCATTGTCCCTGTTAGCCTGTTACAAACATATGCACCTAGGGAGCCATGCATGTATACTGTCGTACCTTGCTGAAGTCATATTTCTGCTGTGCTGGCATGCCATCCTGTGCCATTGTATTGCTGCCATGTGTCCACAATTTTTTTCCTCAACAACGTACCCACACACTAGTCATAGGTGACTCTACAGTCAGGCACACTGATGTCCCACTCACCAAGCTAAACAAGGAGAAAGTCAGGTGCAAGGATCCACCACATAACACACGCACTCAGGTCACTCCACAATAAGTACAAATATGACTCTGTCATTGTCCATGTTGGTGTGAATGACCTGAGACATATCTCCCTGGACTACATGAAAAGAGACATGGAGGAGTTTTCGGATCTTGTAGCCCAGGAGTGTATGACTCTAGCCCTGAGTAGAATCCTGCCATTCCCCAGAATGATACCACAGTACAAGGACAAAATGATGGACTTCAACAATTGGCGAAGCTTCTGGTGTTTTTCTAAGGGGATCCAGTATCTATCTGCCTGGGATGACATGGTCAACAGACCACAATGCTTTGCCAGAGATGGCCTTCACCTGCCGCCCCTGGGATTCCAGATACTGGTTAAGACTCTTGCCACCCCTATAATGCCTTTTTTAGGCAAGGATCACATGCTAAATTCACCACCATAACAGGTACAAGCAAGCAAACTCTGAGGGTAATGCTACTCAGTGCTAGAAGTCTAAACCTCAAAATGCACTGACTTGAGCCACTCCTTAAAATGGACATATGTGCAGTGACAGAGACCTGGTTCAAGGCTTCAGAGAGCACCCCTGAATTACCAGGCTATAATTCATACCACACCTTTTGGCTACCTAACCTGGACCAAAACACTAAAGGCGGAGGTGTGTCCATATTCATTAAGGATATCCACACCTCCAGGATAGTTACTCAACATAATGCATTTGAAATTATCCAAGTGCAACTAACACTGGGCAAGAATGGAATCCAGGTTGTAGCTTGTTACAGATCCCCCACCATGCCCCAGGATGCCCATTTCATGTTTCTTGATATACTGGGTAATATTAAGGTACAGGCCAATATCCTTGTAATGGGCAATTTCAACTACCCCACCATCAACTGGGAAAACTACTCATGTACCAACTCATTTGCTGAATGCTTTCTGGAATTCATAAATTCCAATGACTTGGATCAGCTTGTCCACATCCCCACCAGGGGTAGCAATATCCTGGACCTGGTCATTACCAATATGGGTAACCGGTGTTCCACACCAGAGGTCAACTCCTTGATGGTCATATCTGATCACAAGTTAATCACAGTAGACATCCATATCCCACCCCCACCCCCCATTAAGGAAACCACCGTCAAAAACTACTCCAAAGCCAACGTCATGCTTCTTAAGACAGAAGTGGCAAACTTCACAAAACCAATGCAGATGGAAAATAGAAGTACAACTGCTGAATCTTTCACAAATGTACTGTATAAGCACATACATGAGTGCATGGATCGTGCCATCCCCAACAGAACCAAGATGCTATCCTCCAGAAAAAGGCAGCCAATTTGGTGGTCCCCTGCCATAAACAAACTCTACAACAGAAGGAATAAGCTGTTGCAAAAAATATTAAAATCCCAAGATTGGAGGAACTCCCTGGTCAGCCTCAGCAAAAAGCTGAGATCCCTCATAAAGTCCTCCAAAGCCAGTTATGAAAATAAAATTGCCACTGGTTCCAAAGACAACCACAAAGCATTCTACACCTATGTCAAAAATCTCAATGGCAACACACAGATCTGCTCTGAGCTACAGCACAATAGCACTAAATATACAGAACCAACCAATATTGTCAACATCCTGGCAAATAGGTTCAGTGCTAACTTTACCCCCCTCTCACCCTCCAAAGGGCCCATCTTAATAATGGAAGAATGCAAAGCCCCTGTAATCATGGATGAACAAGTAAAGACTGCACACTCCAAAGCCAAGAACACAGCATCCATGAGACCAGACAACATCCCAGGCTGCATATTGCACGAACTACAGAATGAACTGGCACACCACCTAAGTACCATGTTCAATCATAGCCTCACCTCAGGCTATGTGCCTACTGAATGGTGCACAACAACGGTTATCCCACTCCACAAAGGTGGTGCCACCATAGACCATGTAAACTACCACCCCGTTAGCCTGACGAGCCTGTTCTACAAGGCCATGGAATGTATCATCTTGGAGATTATAAACAAAGACATAGGTAACCTCCAAACCTTGGATCCCACTCATTTTGGGTTTGTAAAAGGTAGATCATGCCTACTAAACCTGATTGACTTCTTTGAAGCAGTCACTAGAGCCGTATATGAGGGAAAGGTAGTGCACACAGCCTATCTTGACCTTGCCAAGGCTTTTGATACCATCCCCACTCTGGAATTATAGATAAACTCAATAAACTGGGCATAAATCCCTATATCACAAGATGGGTGGCCATCCAACTCACTGACAGAACCCACACAATGATGTAGACATTCTGCAAAAGGGCCTCACAGAGACAGATGCTTGGTGCCAAAGTGATGGCCTCAAGCTCATTGCCAAGAAGTGCATTGTTATCCACTTTGGGAAAAACTCAGTACCCATGAACTACCACATAGATGGTAGCTCACTAAACACTGAAAGTGTGATAAGATACCTCGGGACACAGGTGAACAGTAGTCTCTCCTTTGATAACCATGTCACCACAGTAGTCAGGAAATTCTTCTACATGGCACACCTCATCACAAAAGGGTTCTTCTCTAGAAAAAAGGAGGTCATTGTTCCTCTCTACTCATCCCTCATCAGACCCATTATAAAGTACAATGCCCCATTTGGCATGTATCTCACAAGACACCTACAACAATTGGAAAGACCACTGAAATACTTCACTAAGAGGATTACCAGCCTCAAACAGATGCCATACGCAGACCATCTAAAAAAACTCCAGCTCTACTCCATCGCATATCGCCTACTCAGAGGCGATCTCTGCCTAACATATATGGACATGCCACACTTAAAGAAATTCCAATATCTCTGAACCACACACTCCAGGGACCTAAACCTTGTCACCACAATAAACAGAACATGCTGGAGGGATAGATTCCTGTCCCAGAGACTTCCCATACTCTGAAACAAACTACCCATTCATGTCAAGCAAAGCTCCTCATTGGCCCTCTTTAAGAAAAATATTGACGACTGGATGGGAAATAGAAAATTCACCCCAGGGATCACTTCTGTGGCACTGCTTGACAGGGGCATAGGAAAATTACTGTTCTATTTAGTGTATCCTACAACTATAAATTATCTCTACTTGACTCCCAAGTAGACTATTCTCTATCTGTATAGCGAAGCACTTGCTCCTACAGTACTTATCACCTCAATACAGCACTCTTGTTATAGAAAGTACCCCAAAAAAGCAAACCCCATTTCTCGGTCACCCACATCCCCCAGAACCTTTTCTTAAGTTTTTCTGTCTATTCCTCCTAGCATGTCGAGGGATCAGTTGCTAATGTCCTCTCCTGCTCAGCTGGTGAACCTGGGAATATTGAGGCAATGTTACAATTGCCTCATGTACACAGACAACCCTCTCCTCCTCCCACAAAACACAAATACATGCGAGAGATGCAACTATACGGCCAAACTGGAGGCTGAGCTCTCTCAACATAGGACTGGCATGACCAGACAGGAGGAGAAGGTAACCACACACACTATAGACCCAGTCTCACATAATACCATCACAACCTCAAATCATACACATAAACACACAAAGACATACTCGAGGCTCTGATCAAAATCTACCAAAACAGCAGAGGCCACCAAAGCAGACACCCAAACAACTACCACCTCAGAACATAACACCTGCAACACATAGACCACACAGTCAGAGTGTCAAGCAGTCACAGCCCTTAAGGCCAAACACAATGCCAGACACACTAGTCATTGGTGACTCCATAGTCAGACACACTGACGTCCCACTCACCAGACTGAGTAAGGAGAAGGTCACAGTAAGCTGCCTGTCGGGTGCTAGAATCCGCCACATAACGCATGCACTCAGGTCTCTCAACAGCAGGTACAAGTACGACTCAATCATTGTCCACGCTGGTGTTAACGACCTGAGACATACCTCCTTGGACTACATGAAAAGAGACATAGAGGAGCTCTCTGATTATGTAGCCCAAGCAGGTATGACCCTGACCTTGAGCAGTATCCTACCTTCACCAAGAATGATGCCACAATACAGAGATAAGATGATCAGCTTTAACAATTGGCTTAAACTCTGGTGTCATTCAAAGGGGATCCAATGTCTGTCTGCCTGGGATGACATGCTGGACAAGCCACGCTGCTTCAAGGGACGGCTTGCACTTGTCACCCTGGGATTCCGGATTTTGGCAAAGGCTCTTGCCACCCCCATAGTGCCTTTTTTAGGCAAGGCTCAAATTCTAAACCTACCACCATAGAACAAAACAAAGAAAAAAAACTAAGGATAATGCTGCTCAATGCCAGAAGTCTCAACCTCAAGATGCACGCACTCGAGGCCCTTCTCAGTATGGAGAACATTGATGTCTGTGCTGTGACAGAAACCTGGTTCAAGGCTCCTGAGAGCACCCCAGCACTATCAGGTTTTACCTCATATCATGCGTTCCGGCCCCAAAACCAGGACAATACCAAGAAAGGAGGAGGGGTATCCATCTTCATCAAGGACACCCACACCTCAAGATTGGTGGCATTGCACGATGCATCGGAAACCATCCAGGTGCAATTAACCATAGGCAAGATTGCTCTGCAATTTGTAGCATGTTACAGGCCACCCTCGCAAACTCAGGAACCTCATATGGCCTTCCTGAAAACACTGGAGGGGATAAATGTATCTCCGAACACCATCATACTAGGTGACTTCAACTACCCTAATATAGACTGGGAACACTACTCAAGCCCAAACACTCTAGCCCAAAAGTTCCTGGAATTCATAAACTCAAATGCCATGGAACAACTAGTCACCATCCCACAAGAGGAGAAAACATACTTGATCTCATCATCACGAACATGGGAGCACAATGTTCAACACCGGAAGTATACCCCTCACTGGTGAGATCTGATCACAAACTAATCTCGCTGGAGGTCCTCATCCCCCCACCTGAAATGAAAAGACCACAGTAAAGAACTTCTCGAAGCCGACTTCACACTTCTAAAGACTAGTGTGGTCTCCTTTAAGGCCCCTGAGCGGCGGTAAACATTACTCAAACCGCTGAATCACTTACAAATGCCTTCTACCAGCACCTGCAGGGCTGCATGGATCAGGCAATCCCAAGCAAAACAAAGACTCTTTGTACCAAAGGCAAGCATCCAGTCTGGTGGACCCCAGCCATAAACAAACTCTACAACAAAAGGAGAAAGCTACTACAAGATGGAGCAAAATCCTTAAAAGGTAAGACACCGCTGATCACTATAAGTAAAAGCTAAGAGCTCTCATAAAATCATCCAAAGCTAATTTTGAGAAAAAAATAGCTAAGGACTCTAAAGACAACCATAAGGCATTCTTTAGCTATGTCAGAAACCTAGGAGGAAACTCCCAGCTATGCTCAGAATTAGTTCAAAATGATGTGAAGATTACTGATCCTACAGACATTGCCAACATACTGGCTGACAGGTTCAGTGCAAACTGCTCCCCCCCCCTAAAGGAGAGATATCTATACCAAATGATTGTAGCCCCCCAAACATCTCTAACGCCCAGTTGAGAACTGCTCTCTCCAAGGCAAAGAATACAGCATCCATGGGACCTGATGGTGTCCCCGGCTGTGTGCTCCATGAACTCAATGAGGAATTAAACCCACAGTTAGGACAGCTGTTCAATCTTAGTCTCACCTCCGGATACGCACCAGGAGTGGCGCAGCGACTGTGGTCCCACTCCACAAAGGCGGTGCCTCCACCGACCCTGGAAATTACCGTCCCATTAGCTTGACAAGCCTTATCTGCAAAGCCATGGAGAGGATCATAATGGATCTCATAAATAAAGACATAGGGAACTTGCAGACTTTGGATCCAACCCAGTTTGGCTTTGTCAAAGGCAGATCATGCCTTTTAAACTTGGTTGACTTTTTGAAACAGTCACCAAGGCCATTGATGAGGAAAGGCAGTCCATACAGCCTACCTAGACCTGGCGAAGGCTTTTGATACAATACCTCACTCGGGTATCATTGAAAAACTCATCAACTTAAATGTAAACCCATACATTACAAGATGGGTTGCAAACTGGCTGAGTGACAGAACCCACAGGGTCAGAGTTGCTGGCACCATGTCAGACTCAAAGCCTGTCACAAGTGGTGTCCCACAGGGCTCAGTCCTGGGCCCACTCTTGTTTGGCATCTACTTTTCTGAAGTACAAGCAAACACAGGAGGGTTATGGCTGACAAAGTTTGCAGATGACTGCAAACTGGGTGCCGTAGTTGAAAACACATCCAACACAGATATCCTTCAGAAGGGTCTCACAGAAACGGATAACTGGTGCCAGAGCCATGGCCTAAAGTTAAATGCCAAGAAATGCATAGTCATACCCTTCGGGAAAAATAAGGTTACCCCTAGCTACCATATAGGTGGCAATCCCTGAACACAGAAGAAGTTATTAGGGACCTGGGAACCCAGGTTGACAGTAGCCTTTCATTTGACACTCATATTGCTAAAGTAGTTAGGAAGACCTTCTACATTGCCCACCTTATCATGAAGGGATTCACATCTAGATCAAGGGAAGTCATAGTCTCCCTATACTCATCACTCATCAGACCAATGATCGAGTACAATGCCCCATTCGAATGTATCTGACCCGACACTTGCAGCAGCTGGAAAGGCCACAAAAGTTCCTCACCAAAAGGATAAAGGGTCTCAAAAATCTGTCTTATGCTGCCCGACTGAAAGAACTCCAGTTATATTCAGTTGCTTACCGCTTGCTCAGAGGTGACCTATGCCGGACATACAAGGCCATGTCAAACCCAGATTTGATGAACATGCTTCATCTCAAAAAATCTAGATCCCTCAGAGCCACAAGGGCGGGAGACTTAAACCTCAACACGGTTATTAATAGGATGTGCTGGAGGGATAGATTCATCACCCAAAGACTCCCTATGCTGTGGAACAAAATCCCGGTTTATGTGAGGCAGAGCACCTCACTGGCCTTGTTCAAGAGGAATCTTGACCAATGGATGGGAGATCGCAGATACACCCCAGGGGTTACCTCAGTGTCACTGCTCGACAGAGGCACAGCAAAATAATGGGCATAGTTTCTCCAAACTAAATGGGTGGCGTAAGCCACAAAACTATGGGCTAGGCTTATAAATGCCCTCGTGCAGATAGCCTAGTATGAACCTATGAACCTATGAACCTATGAACTACCATGTGCTATCCCAAACCCTAACCTTGCTATGGCCCCTATTTCCACCCCTGCACTTTACTTTAGAAATATGCTTTCTGTAACACTACCACTTAACATGTCGCCCAGAATCAAACTACATACACCACAAATTCACTTTATAATCTTGAAATATTAAAATACCGAATTTTAGTATCTCGAGATTATAAAGCCGAAAGCCCAAAAAAAGACACCCAAATCTGTGAAATTCAAAATCGCGATCATTCACATACACACATCACGACACAAACAAGCACACATACACCAACCTAGTCACACTACAACAAACAAAACAACACACCCAAACACAACATAACAAACAAACACACCTAACCTACCTATAAGCAGGGGGGGCAAGCCTCCCTGCACCCCCATGTATGGGGGCTGCACCCCCCCCCCACACTCCCGCTACTGATATATGCTAACTCCGAGGTCACACTAAACACACAAATACATAAAACTCACCACTACACACACTCACACACAGTAAAATCCCTACCCAATACCCTTACAAGAACACCACTTACCTGAATTCCCAGCTAAATCCACAAACCACACTGCATGTCACGAATGCGACAACACAAAGGCGGATTTGACATTTCTGCATTTGATATTATGCAGTTTTGCATAACGGCACTTTCGACTTTATAGTCTCGAAATTCTAAAATTAGATATTTTAGTATTTCAACAGGGGTGGCTCATGCTACCGAACTGCAGAACTGCAGCCCCTTCCCCCCACACCTGTAGAAGGAAAGAAGAAAAGAAATAAAAAAAAAAATCGCTAGTCCTGGAACTCCATGCACGCGTGCCTGGAGTTCCTGGTACTCACAAAGACTGTTGTGTTAGGCAGTCTAGATAGTGAAGAAAGGCATCTCTGCCCTGCAGCCCAGAAGTCTATGCAGTGGCAGCCGCACAGAACAGAAGAACAGAAGGTCACCGGACTGCATCACCCACAGGCTGGAGTCTGCAGCCTACTCTCATGGAGTTAGGAAACCAGCTGTTATCTTGCACAGGCGGGCTAAGGAGAAGAAAACCAGCCATTGATTCAGGACTGCTGCTGCAACCGGATTAAGGTGTGTGAATCCAGGGCTGCTGCAAATTATTTAATTCAGGTAAGGTTGATTCAGGACTGTGGGTGGGTAGGCTATAAAGAGGTGTGTGTGTGTGTGTGTGTGTGTGTGTGTGTGTGTGTGTGTGTGTGTGTGTGTGTGCGTGTGTGTGTGTGTATAATGCCCCAGTTGCTATATACTGATGGCTAGAGAACACATGGTGATGGGTAGCGAATACTCAGGCTTGGTCCCTGTACCTTGAGTGCAGGTGGCAAGGGCCTGAATTCCCTACCCATCACCATTTGTAAAAAGTTTGCAGATTTTTGCCTCATATTTGTTCTGTTCCTCATAAAATCTGTGGTTTCTGTATGTTTGTTTTAACTTGCAAAGTCAGTAGTGCAGTGGTGCACTTGTGGCATTGTTGCTAACAGCTACAAGTTCTCTGGTTTGATTCTTAGCTGTGGAGTCTGCATATCCCCCCATCTTATAAAGACATGTGTCTGGAGTGTTTGTCCCTGCTCTGCTGAAAACTGGCTTTTGTTCCAAGTCAGACTTTCCTGGTTAACAAATGTAAAAAAAAAAAAAATCTAAGCTTGTTTCCTGCCTTTCCTGCAACTAGTCTAGTCCACCAGGACAGTTTGTAAGCTCCTGAGCCCCCCAAGCCTTTCTGTGTTGGAGGGAAGCCGTCTAGCTTAATAGTGGGAGCAGTAAGCACTAGATAGCCTATCTACTACAGGAGGAGAGGTTTCTGGCCTGGAAATTATAGTTTTTTTGGCCGTTTGGGAAGCTTTGCCATCTCTTTCAACCTTCTGATTTAAAAGCTTGTGTTTGTGCTTGTTTCCTGCCTTTCCTACTACTAGTCTAGTCCAGGTACAGATTTGCTGTATCTAGGATGCTTTGTAAGCTTCTGAGCCCCCCCAATCCTTTCTGTGTTGGAGGGAAGCCTTCCAGCTTATCAGTGGGAGTGGGAAGCATTAGGTAGCCTATCTACTACATGATGAATGGTCCTTGGCCCAGAAATTGTAGCTATTGGCCATTTTGGGCAGTTTTCTTCCATCTCTTTCAAATTTCTGGTTTGAAAGCCGCACTTGTGCTTGTTTCCCATCTTTCCTGTAACTAGCCTAGCCCAGATGCAGAGTTGCTGTATCCAGGATCGTTGGTAAGCTTCTGAGCCCCCCAGCCTTTCTGTGTTGGAGGGAAGCCTTCTAACTTATCAGTGGGAGTGGTAAGCACTAGGTAGCCTATCTACCACAAGAGGAGTGGCTCCTGGCCCACAACTTGTACCTTATTGGCCGTTTGAACAGTTTTTCTCCCATCTCTTTTAACTTTCTGGTTTAAAAGCTGCATTTACACTTGTTTCCTGCCTTCCCTCTAGCTAGTCTAGTCCAGATACAGACTTGCTGTATCTGGGACTGTTGGTAAGCGTCTGAGCCCCCCAATCCTTTCTGTGTGGGAGGGAAGCCTTCTAGCTTATTAGTGGGAGTTGTAAGCACTAGGTAGCCTATCTTCAATGGGAAGAGTGGGTTTTGGCCCATAAATTGTAGTTTATTGGCCGTTTAGACAGTTTTCCATCTCTTTCAACTTGCTGTCTTAAAAGCCTGAGTTTGTGCTTGTTCCCCACCTTTCCTGTAACTAGTCTAGTCCAGGTACAGATTTGCTGTATCCAGGACTCTTTTTAAGCTTCTGAGCCCCCCCAAGCCTTTCTGTGTTGGAGGGAAGCCTTCTAGCTTATCAGTGGGAGTGGTAAGCATTAGGTAGCTTATCTACCACAAGATGAGTGGTTCCTGGCCCAGAAACTGTAGCTACTGGCCATTGGGCATTTTTTTCCCAATTCTTGAAACTTTCTGGTTTAAAAGCTGCACTCACACTTGTTTCCCACGTTTCCTGTGACTAGCCTAGTCCAGATACAGAGTTGCTGTATCCAGGACTGTTAGTAAGCTTCTGAGCCCCACAAGCCTTTCCGTGTTGGAGGGAAGCCTTCTAGCTTATCAGTGGGAGTGGTAAGCACTAGGTAGCCTATCTACCACAAGAGGATTGGTTCTGGCCCAGAAATTGTAGTTTATTGTCTGTTTGTGCAGTTTTTCCATCTCTCTCAACTTTCTGGTTTTAAAGCCCGTGTTTGCGCTTGATCCCCACTCTTCCCATAACTAGTCTAATTTAGGTACAGATTTGCTGTATCCAGGACTGTTTGTAAGCTTCTGAGCCCCCCAAGCCTTTGTGTTGGAATGAAGCCTTCTAGCTTATCAGTGGGAGTGGTCAGTACTAGGTAGCCTGTCTACCACAAGAGGAGTGATTCTTGGCCCAGGAATTGTAGTTTATTGATCATTTGGGAAGCTGTCCATCTCTTCCAACTTTCTGGTTTAAAAGACCACATCTGCGCTTGTTTCCCATCATTTCTGTAACTAACCGACTGGAAAGCACTAGAAAGCCTTAAACTGATACAAGCCTTCTAGCTTAAAAGAGAGTCTTTGGAGTGATTAAGTATCAGTTTTCTGTATTTCCTTGCTGTACTTAACTTTTTTCCACATAAACACTGATTTTCCAGTGTTTATTGTGATTTAAAAGTTTGTTTTTTCACATATTGTACTTATTTGACTGCCTGCACTTTTAAAAAGTCGTTTTTTTGTTTAAATAATTTAACTGTTGTAGGCTACACACTAAAGTACGATAGCCTTTTCTGATCTCTTGTAGTCATTTAAAGCTGTTTTAAGTGTACTTTTTATTGTTTTTGCCTTATCTTTTCAAAAAAAAACAAAAAAAAAAAAAAACAAACATTTCTTGTTTCCCACCCTTCTAAGCTAGTATAATCCAGTTTTCAGGCTAGTGCTGAATTCAGGGCTGTGTTACAACTTTCTGAGTTGCCCATATCTTACATGGATAGTGGAAAGTTTCTCTGTTCACCTGTGATAGAGGGGAACTTTGAGCAGCCATCTGTCCCTGGAGGAGTGGTTCCAGCCCAGAATTTAGTAGTTTATAAACCACGTTTGCATGGTTTTGCGTGCCGGGCAGCACCGGTTAGCTATGGTTAAATTATTCCCGGCTCCACTAAGTCTCCTCTTCAGTTTTTCCCTTGAAACTAGTCTCTCAACTTAAGCACTCAAAAAGCATCCTACAGTCCAGCACTTGCTCAGACCTAATAGCAAGCTCTAATATACCCTGACACTTGATTGCACAGCAGGGCAAGGCGCTTTATCTACCCCTCACCAACCAAGTGACTAAGCAGCTCATCCTACTATTCAGGCATGACCAAAGGGCAACTTTAGTTCTACTCTCCGGTCCAGCTGGTGAAATTGGGTATTATGAGGCAATGTTACAATTGCATCATGTACACAGACAGCCCTCTCCTCCTACCATAAAACACTAACATATGTGAGAGATGCAATTCTACAACCCAATTAGAGGCTAAGGTCTCTCCACCCAAGACTGGAACAAACAGTCATGAGGAGAAGGTTAAGACTTGCACCACACCTCCAGCCTCACATAGACCTACTAAACCAGCACTGGCAAAAAATACACATAAATACATGAAATCATACTCGGAGGCTCTAAATAAAAACCTGCAAAAGCATCAGAGAGCTCCAAAGCAAACACCCACAAAACCTCCACCTCCTGTCACAAACCAGACAACACATAAAACACAAAATCAGTGTGCCACACAATCACAGCTCTTAAGGCAAAATAACATACCTAACACATTAGTAATAGGTGACTCTATAGTCAGGCACACTGACATCCCACTCACTAGGCTGGACAAGGAGAAGGTTACTGTTAGCTGCCTGTCGGGAGCCAGAATCTGCCACATAACACAAGCACTCAGGTCACTCCAAAACAAGTACAAATATGACTCTGTCATTGTTCATATTGGTGTAAATGACCTGAGACATACCTCCCTGGACTACATGAAGAGAGACATGGAAGATGATCATGTAGCCCAGGTGGGTATGATCCTGACCCTAAGTAGCACTGCATCCTGCCCTCACCAAGAATGATACTTCAGTATAAAGAAAAAATGATCAATTTCAACAATTGGCTAAGCTTCTGGTGTCATTTAAAGGGGATCAAGTGTCTGTCAGCCTGGGATGACATGCTTGACAAGCTGCGTTGCTTCGCAAGAGACAGTTTGCACCTGTCATCCCTAGGTTTTGGAATACTGGCCAGGGCACTTGCTGCTCCCATAGTGCCTTTTTTAGGCAAGGCTCAAAAGTCAAACCCACCCCCATAAACAGCACAAGTAAAAAAATGAGGGTTATGCTACTTGACGCCAGGAGTTTAAATCTCAAACTGCATGCGCTCAAAGCCTCCTCAGTATGGAGAACGTCAGCATCTGTGCAGTAACTGAAACCTGGTTCAAGGCTCCAGAGAGCACTCCAGCACTACCGGGCAACAACTTATACCACACATTTCAGCCACAGAACACGGACCGAAACACAAAAGGAGAGGGTGTATCCATATTCATCAAGGATACCTACACCTCCAGGTTAGTGGCGCAGCATGATACCTCTGAGGTCATCCATGTGCAACTAGCATCGGGCAAATCTGCACTGCAAATTGTGGCCTGCTACAGATCACCCTCCATGACCCAGGACCACCACTCTGCCTTTCTGGAGACACTGGAAAACATGAAGGTCCTACCGAACACCCTGATATTGGGCAATTTCAATTACCCTACCATTAACTGGGAAAACTACTTAAGTACAAACTCCCAGGCTCAGCGCTTCCTGGAATTTATCAACTCAAATGCCCTGGATCAGCTGGTAAACTCCCCTACCAGAGGTGAAAACATATTGGACCTGGTCATCACCAACATGGGTGACAGGTGTTCCGAACCGGAGGTTTACCTGTCACTGGTTAGATCAGACCATAAACTAATCACTCTGGATGTCTACACCCCACCACCACCCCCAGCCAAGGAAACCACAGTGAAAAACTTTTCTAAAGCAAACTTTACCTTACTTAAGACAGAGGTGGTAAGTTTCCCAGCCCCCACGCTAAAGGATAATGCTGCCCAAGATGCAGAATCCTTTACAAATGCACTCTATGAGCACCTACAAGGATGCATGGATCATGCCATCCCTAGCAAAACCAAGATTCACCCCCCTAAGAGAAGGAAACCAGTCTGGTGGACCCCTGCCATAAATAGGTTATACAATAAAAGGAGGAAACTAGTTCAGAAAAAAAGCAAATTGCAAGAAAGAAACACATCCTTGATCAGTATCAGTAAGAAACTAAGGTCCCTCATAAAATCATCATAGGCTAACTTCAAAAGAAAAATAGCCAAGGATTCAAAAGATAACCACAAAGCCTTCTTTAGCTATGTCAACAATCTAAGTGGCAACTCACAGATATGCTCTGAGCTAGTGCAAAATAGCACAAAATATACTGAACCTATTGATATTGCCAACATCCTGGCAGATAGATTCAGTGCAAACATCACCCCCCTCTGACCTCCAAAAGGGCCCACAACTATACAGGAAAAGTGTAGTTTCCCAGAAATCACAGATGCACAGGTGAAAATAGCCCTTTCAAAAGCCAAAAACACAGCGTCAATGGGACCAGATGGTGTCCCAGGATGTGTCTTGCACGAACTATAGAATGAACTAACCCCCCACCTAAACACGCTGTTCAACCTCAGCCTCTCCACAGGCTATGGGCCCATAGAATGGTGCACAGCAGCAGTTATTCCACTCCACAAAGGAGGGGCCACAACTGACCTTGGTAACTATAGCCCCATAAGCCTGACTAGCCTGGTCTGCAAGGCTATGGAGCGCATCATCATGGAACTCATTAACAAAGACATTGGGAACCTCCAAACACTTGACCCAACCCAGTTCAGCTTTGTTAAGGGCAGATAATGGCTACTAAACCTGGTTGACTTCTTTGAGACAGTCACCAAGGCCATAGATGAGGGAAAGGTGGTTCACACAGCCTAGCTTGACCTCGTCAAGGCATTCAATATCATTCCTCACTCAAGTATTATTGAAAAACTCACCATCCTGAACATAAACCCCTGCATCACAAGATGGGTTGCCAACTGGCTTACAGACAGAACTCATGTGGTAAGAATAGCATGCTCCAGGTCTGACTGTAAACCAGTCACAAGTGGTGTTCCGCAAGGCTTGGTCCTGGGACCTCTACTGTTTGGCATATACTTTTCAGAAGTACAGGCAAACACAGGAGAACTATGGCTAACCAAGTTCACCAATGACAGCAAACTGGGAGCCGTAATTGACTCTCCGGCTGGCACGGACATTCTCCAAAAAGGCCTTACTGAGATGGACACCTGGTGTCAAAGTCATGGCCTCGAGCTAAATGCCAAAAAATGCGTAGTCATCCCATTTGGGAAAAACAAAACACCCACGAATTACCACATAGGTGGCAGCCCCCTTAATACAGAAGAGGTAATAAGAGATCTGGGGACCCAGGTAGATAGTAATCTCTCCTTTGACAATCATACTGCCAAAGTAGTTAGGAAATCCTTCTATGTGGCCCATCTAATATCTAAAGGGTTCACATCTAGAAATAAAGAGGTATAGTGCCCCTCTACTCGTCACTCATCAGACCCATCATAGAGTACAATGCCCCATTTGGGATGTACCTCACAAGACACTTCCAACAGCTGGAAAGACCATAAAAGTACCTCACCAAGAGGATTAATGGCCTCAAACATATGCCCTATGCAGACCAACTGAAAAAACTTTGTCTGTACTCAGTGGCATATGGTTTACTCAGAGGTGATCTCTGCCTGACTTACAAAGCCATGTCCAACTCAGAATTGATGGACATGCTCCACTTAAAGAAATCCAAGTCACTGCAAGCCACACGCTCTAGTGAGCTAAACCTCACCACAACAATAAACAGAACATGCTGGAGGAATAGATTCCTGTCACAGAGACTCCCCATGCTTTGGAACAAAATTCCTATCTACATTAGGCAGAGCCCCTCACTAACACTCTTCAAGAGAAACCTTGACGAGTGGATGGGTAACAGAAAATACACCCCTGGGATCACTTCATTGGCTCTGCTTGACAGAGGCTCAGTTAATTAATCAATGGGGTGATGAAAGCTGGCTAGGCTTATGAATGCCCTCATCCAGATAGCCTAGTACCTACCTATGAACCTAAAAATAACAGGCATTTGAATTTCAGACTTCATATTCTTCACAAAGTACATGGTAACACAAAACCTTTTATTCCAGCAATTTTCTAAGTTTATAACATGGATATTTGAAATTTGTCCATATTTTTGAGTCTGTATTCCCCCCATTATTGGCTTTGTCCAGGTTTTTTGTGCTATGGTTGAGAGCTATGGTGAGAACTGAATTCACTGAATATGTTTGGGGGCTGTATTCCCCCATTACTGGCTTTGTCCATGTGTTTTTTGCTATGAGGATGAGAGCTATGATGAGAACTGAATTCACTAAATGGTCGCCATTTACATTTCAGTCTTCTGCTCTTTCACAAAACAGCTGATTTGGCATAGTGGTATGTTGCTCTGACTGTTTTGCACAGGGTCCCCTGGGTTCAAGACTTGGCAGTGAAATGTATGGGGGTAAAAACAGTATTTAGTTCTAGCAACTTTCCAACATCATACAAGCAATGTTTAAAATGTGTCCCTGGTTTCTGGGCCTTTGTCCCCCCCAATAAATTTTGGCTTTTTCCAGATTTCTTGTGATGCAAAGTTCAGAGATACAGCTGAGTGTCAAGTAGATTTTACAAGGAGCTGAGATCTGCAGGGGAACAAAAGTTTAGTGCTGCTTATGGTAAGCCTGCTTGCATTGTTAATAGCACAACAGGTAGTGTAGTTACTTTTGATGCAGAAGGGTGTGGGGGTTCTACTCCCACAGTAGGTAGATGCATTGCTGATACTGTACTGCCTTGTAAAGGGGTGGATGCTGCAGTCCTTTTTGGTGAAGATACCTAGCAACTATGAACCTGTTATCAGTTTGCCATCCATTCCCTATTGCAATATTACTAGCTTAACATTTTTTAATGCAACATAGGCAATTTATTCCTCAAGGGCAACAGGCACTTTATTTGTAGATGAAACAATGACATATAAAGTTGTTTGCTAGCAGCAACCTCTTCATTAGTTACAGATTTCTTTAATGTGGAATTATTTAGATGGCTTTTACTTCCTCAGAGATAGTGCATATTTACTGATACTGATGGGCTGTAGAAGTCTGAGTACACTTTTATGATGGAAATGTTCTGAATTGGGCAGTTTTGTCATTATTGGTGCATGCATTTTGATTCATTGTTTACTGGAAAAATGTTCAAAACAATACATTTAAAATGCCATCTAACAACTGTACTGTATTGTACAAGGAATATAATTTAATACAATCAGGAAGGTGAATCAAAGAACATGTGTATGTTTCGTGTTCAAGGGGCCTATGATTTGAAAACAACCCAAAGTTAAACTTTATCTGCCATTGGCAAAATGTAATTTGTTTGAATGTGGGTTTCAATGCTGTTTCAATGAATATGAGTTTCAAGGGCAGAGAAGTTTTAATGCTACATTTATTTTCATTGTGAGACTGCATTGCTTTGTTTAGCAGATATCTATTAGGGTTTGTGCTGTAAAACGCAAAATAAAACTTTCAAATAAAATCCAACTAATCGCAGAAGTAAAGCAGTATGCACATTACAGTGTTTATGGTAAATGGGGTGAAATAACCAAGAAATGGGACATTGGAATGGCTGCAGGGGGGAGGCTCCAATCATCCATGAGTTTGTGAGGGTGGAATGGCAGCAAATTCAGACAGCCCCAGCTGAACTATACATCTCAGCTGTCCAGATTTTTGCAGAATTAATAGATTTTTGCTTCTTATTTTTGGTTTGTTCCTCATAAAATGTGTGGTTTTCTGGAAAATCATTTAGGATTGAAGTCAATAAATAATGACAGACATTGAGTTTCAGACATCATAACCTTCAGAAAAATGCATGCTAAAGCAGACCTGTTATTCTATTAACTGTCTTAAGATTATACAAGAGCAATTTTTAGTACTGTTTGTATGTTCCCCCAATATATTTGGCCTTGTCTAGATTTCCTGCATTAAGAAGTTGAGAGGTATGTGCAAATAAATTGCTTTATAGAATTGGAATATCCAAACCTCTCAACCGTCCCTATTTTTGGCTCAAAATGTTGCTCTCCCCCTAATAATCCCTCCACAAAATGGCAATTTTGGAAGAAAATGTGGAGGGTTTACAGTTATAAATAACTGTAATGATCAGAGTTGTAGTTTGCTTTTATTTCAAAAATGCATGTAGATGCTCTTATTTTGTCAGCAGCTCAAGTTAACAGTACTAATATTAAAAAGGTGTATCTTCTTTGACAGGTTCCCAGCTGTATAGTGTGGCAATTTTATATTTTTGCATCTCATTTTTGGTCTGTTTTTCATAAAATTGTGGTTTTCTGGCAAATTAGTGGCAGATCATTAAAGACTGAAGTTAGAAAATAATGGCAGACATTTGAGTTTCAGATTTCATACCCTTCAGAAAATTCACACTAATGCAAGACCTACTACTATTCTATTATCTTTCTAAGTTTATAAGAGCAATATTTAAAAATTGTCCTTATTTTTGGGCCTGTGTCCCACTTCTATGTATGGCTTTGTCCAGATTCTTGCTCTGAGGTTGAGAGGTATGAGTGTCAGAGCCATCACCATCAGCCAGAGACATTTCAAATTATGATATACTTGTTGCACCCAACTCCCCATTGTAGTGTCTCTGGATGTGTCCAAGCAAGGCAAGGAGCAGTTATGCAGTTAAGTGTGCAGAGTATTCCCCCATCCAAGGCAGACCACAAGTACGACCGTGGCTTTTCATCTGTCCTTGATTTTGCAGAATGTTCTGGTTTTCTGTCATATTTTTATACTGTTGATTTATGCTTCTTATTATTCAGAAATTGCATGCTGTCGCAGTGCCCTGTTGCTCTGTGTTTAAGTAGCAATGCTTTAATGACCATCAGGTAAGTTTTTCAGAGATTGTAAGATGCAAGTAAGCTTTAATAAGCATACTGTTAAAGAATTACCAACATTGAAAGCCTTTTCGTTGTTGCCATGCAGAGAATATTTATATAAATAGATAACATATAAGCCTTAGGTATTGAAATGCATATGACAGTATTTGTAATAAAGGATAGGATTACAGTATTTTCAGAAGCTCATTACATTTGTTGGAGACTTGCAGTCATTTTTGCAGGCTTTACTCGTAAACTAAACAGAATCCCAGTCTATCATGTGTGGTCCATAACTTGTGCAATAATCCTTTGAGCAATTTATCTTGAGCTTGTTTCTTGTTTGCTGTTTATTTTTTATTTTGATCATGTCTTCCCCGTGAAACAAGTAGATAGTTGTCAGGCAGCAGGTCTTTTTTGAATAAGAAACATTTTTACAAGTGGGGGTATCACAGAGATTGCTACTTTTAGCATGTTGGTAATTTTATAAAGCTGAATATAAATTATAATTAGAACTGCAGTGTAAGGAGAAGTGGCTTGAGTTGAGGAATGCTTATTTTTTTTATACTTGATTTTGCCTGGCATTCCAGTAATGTATTTAAAAAGTAACTTATTTTTTCATGCCTCACAACCTTTGTGTTTCCATCTAGATATTAAGTAAGGCGTCATGTAGCCAATGCATTGAAATATTTTTCTTCTACACTTCATTTTGTCTTGATTGGACTCTCATAATGACGGTTTGGTACCCAGGGCAGCATATTTAATTAAAGTTCCAGTTGTATTGGTTTTGAGCATAGTTCTACCCCTTTCTAGTTGGCCACACCCCTTCCCATTGGCCAGACCCATTCAGCTGTCTCCTGCAGCCCTCCTTTAATTTGAAGTCACCAGCTGCCACTGTATTTCAAGATTATAAAGTGAAACCACCGTCACACATGCACAATGCTAAATATATCCCTTAACTTTACCTTACTGTAATGTGTGTGCACACACATCCCTACTCTTAATACTGAAACTTTTATATATGTACTTTACCAACACAGATCCCCTTTATAAGCTTGAAGTTTCAAAACTTTAAACTTCAAAAGGCTGAGACCATAATATCGAAGTTTTGAAATTCTGAACATTTTGAATTGAGATTGCCGTACAGCATGGAATGGGATATTTACCATTTTCCTATCTGTAGTGCAATCTCAGAGTTGGTATATTTATTTAGAAAAGGATGTGAGAGTGCAGGGAGGGCTTGTCCCCTGCAAAAACCTAAAAACAAAAAAACAAAAAAAAATATATATATATATATATATATATATATATATATATATATATATATATATATTTTTTTTTTTAAATTAGGTTGTCAAAGTTTCAAAACTTTGATGAAGTTCGAAGTTTTGAAACTTCGAGCTTCCTAAGTAGATCCACCAACACATATTCCATTTAACTTCAGTTAGTTTCTCCAAACACATTTGAAAAAAAAGCACATTCAACTAACTGTGAGTTTAATGACATTCAGAAACCCTAAACTCACTTGATGAAGTAAGTATTTGACCAAAGAAAAGTATACATGGGTGTATGACCAAACATCAAAAAATTACATCGTTGAGTGGCAAGTTTTTGAACATAACTGACTGACTACCAGCAAACTGAAAAACAAAATAAAAAAAAGTTTAAAGATGTTTTTTTCAGGGGACAAAGTTCCATTGCACCTTGACACCCACTGCTAAATATGTATACCAATTCTGTGACAGCAATACAGTAGGAAAAGGGTAAATTACTCGATCCCCTGTACTGCAATCGTGCATTGAAAAAAGCTGGGATCAGATGATTTTTTGATCAGCTCTCCAGGCATCTTCAAAGAACATTCTGCTTCAAGCACTGCAGATGTATCTGCAGCAGAGATGATGTCACATTCAAACTGCAGTTCCATCCCAGAGTAACAAATGTACTTTTTATATACAGTTCCACACACATTTATTTTGAATATTGCATGTTCACTAAAAAGGCAAGCACAATGCAACTTACTTTTTAATTCAACATTGTTACTAACCATGTTAGTATGCTTCTTCTGCATGTCCTTTCTAAAAGAGCTGTTACATTTTTCAAGCTTATTACAGATTTTCACAAGAACTTAGAAAAAGATTTTGCTGCAGAGACAATAAGAAGGATTATGTAGGCAACCCTCATGCCAATCCAGTTTTGTTTGCTTCTACATTAGAAAGCACAGGAATTACCCAATGGGAACAGAGTCACTGTAGGAATGAATGCATAAATACATGAATGAATAAATATATAAATATTTTCACTTGTGCATGGGGAAGGGGGAAGAGATTGTAATAAACATTCAAATCATATGTATGGTAAAATAGTAAAATATAAATAGTGCTAACCGTATGATAGCAAATTGTGAGTGAATGTTATGTCTTTCGGCTTTTCCCAGTTAGGGGTCGCCACAGCGGAACTCCGGTCTGCTAATGATTGGCAGTAGATTTTTATGTGCCCAGTTGCCGGCCCTGACACACAACCTTCAACGAAGGTACGTTCCTTCACGCATGTCTCCACACAGAAGATGCTCTAGCTGAGAATCGAACAGGACAATGTCTTACTGTGAGGTGACAATGCTACCGCAGCACCACCACCGCAGTAGCAAATTGTGAGTGAATATAAAGAGAAAATGTATTACATCACAAAAAATACTTGCATGAGAACACTATTTAAAAGGTCCAAAAATGCACAACTGCCTTTTGTTTACTGAATATGTAACACATACATTTTCTGTAGAAGTAACTTGTTGAGATATCATCGAGAGTCAGTTTTGTCAGTTTGAGAGGAATCAAGATAGATGACAACTTTTGGAAGTAGTTTGGAGTGTTGGGTTTGTTCACACAAGGACTAGAGGTGTGCATAGGCTAATTATAATTCAGTATTTCTTTGGTCCATTTAAAAAAATTATAACAATTACTAAAAAATTCTGATCAATAAATGTTTGCAGCCCTTCTTTACATGACAAGGTCTGCCCCATTCTGTTTTTCTATATCTCACTACACTTGCTAATTAGGTGATTTTTAAAATTGCATTGTCTCTCTTTGCTACTTTTAATTTCTTCCATGATTCCATGATTAGTTGCTTCCTTAGTTACATTAGTTCAGATAAAATTGTGTGTTGTATATGGAAGAAAGGAGTGTAGTAACTTAATATGCATTAGTATATAGTTATTAATTGTATGGACTTCAATTAGAATAAGCTAGTCAATTACTCTTATAAATGACAGAAGTGAAATTAGTTTTCAACCCAATACATGTAAGTGCTTATCTGTCTTTCAAACTTAAAATTCAAATAATGACTGATGCAAATATTTTGATACCTAATTAAACAATGAACAGTCAAACAAAAAATGACTGATCTAAGAAGATCAAACCACAAAACAATTAAAAAGCGCAATAAAAAAATTTGCATGGGTGTAAACCACCAGCACCCCTTGATAATGAAATATATCAACTCCATGATAGTACATTAATGGAGAAAGGCCTAGTTCCCAGTCCTCACTTTTTCTCAGTCTTGGTCACATAGCAGCTAGCATCAAGACTTGTCCTTTGGATGAGACATTGTACCAAGGCCTCATCTACTTGAGTTGGTGGTAGCTCAAGTGGATATAAAAGATCCCAAAGCACCTCTCAAAAAGAGTAGGGGAAATTCCTGATGCATAATATTAAAGGCACAGATACTGGGTAAACGTTCGGTATTCACCTCAAAGTGAAAAAATAACAACAAAATAATGAACAAACCACAACTGAAGGAAGAAAACAAACAACATTTAATGAGAAGTTAGCGCTTTCACGATCCAAACTGATCACTTATTCAGACTTAAATAATACTACTGAACAGCCAAATTTAAATTAAAAGACAGCCTATCACAGTGGAGAATATATTAACTAAATTGGAAAGTGCATTTATCTAAAAGCTGGAAAAGAAACTGCTTCATTACCTGAACTGCTTTTGGCATTGTTAGCTACTGAACTGTTTCCCAAAGGTCTTTTACTTTCCTTTGACTTCTGGAATACAGGGGGAGTTGTTGAATTTCCTGTCACTTGAATCACATGTGTAGAGATTTGCATCTCTTGGTTAGGCATAAGGGGCATCACTGCTTGTGAGTTTACTTCATCTAAATTTGGAGGTCCAATTTGGTTTCCAAGCAATGTCAAGAAGCCCCTCTCAATTTAGATGCCAAAAGCAGTTCAGGTAATGAAGCAGTTTATTTTCCTTTAGTTGCCCAACAAATTGCAGAGACTCCAATTCTACCTTTTGTACTGAAAAATGCATTGCCAATCAGAGAAAGATTGAAGAGCACAGGGAGGAGATAACTCACAGCAAGAATCAAAAAAACCTGGTAATTAATCTTTCTTCTTTTCAATTAACAGAAGCACAGTCTTCATTGTTGAATAAAGGACTTTCTTTCATTCCTGCGCAAAAAACAGTAATGATAGATTTGTTGACAGAACTAAAACTGTTTGGCAGGAACTTAACCTTAAAAACCATGTTTAAGGACAATGAAGCTGGGAATGATTATTGTTTTAAAAGACCCAGCACATTTGTACCTAAGATGCATCCCATGGTAGAGGCATATGTTAATGTATGTGAGAAGCAAATTAGGGACGCTTTTTTAGATAACAGACCAGCAATGTTTTATAATTTAAATAGATGAATCTGAAGCTCTTACACAACTAAAAGCAATGCAGTCCATTGAGATTAGACCAGCTGATGAAGGGAGAGGGGTTGTCATTATGGACAAAATGTTTTATGTGCAGCAGATGCTTGAAATTCTGAATTACAGAGAAACATACTTACAAATCTCTAAAACTATGGTTAGAGGTGTTATTGATAAAATTTCTGTCCTAATTTTTGATTTATTAGTGTCCTGTCAAATTACAGAAGAACTTTTTAAATATTTTTCTGTTGAGAATCCAGTAGTTCCTATTATTTATGGACTACCAACAGTACACAAAGATCTGTTGTGCCCCCCAGTGAGACCTATAGTCTCAAGTAGAGACTGGAAAACTGAGGCTATATCCATTTTTGTAGAGAAGAGCTTGCACCCTGTTTTGGAAACTTGTAGTACTATATTAAGAGACACTAAGACATTTATTGGCTTACTTAATGCTAAGATGAGAGAGCTGAACAATGACTTTCTTTTTGTTATGATGGACATAGTATCTCTCTTTACAGTAATACCTAATGAATCGGGCGTTGAGAATGTACGTGAATTGCTATGTACTAAAAAAGTTTTTATTTCTCTAAAATTAAACTGTTATGTAACCTACTTGAGATTATTTTGGAGAATATTGTGTTCATATTTAATGAGATGTTTTACTTGCAAAAGGTTGGCATGGCTATGAGCACAGCTTGTGCCAATAGCTACACCAACCTAACATTGGTACAATGGGAACACAATACTTTACTCCAAGGCAAAGATTTTAGTGATGCAATTTTATGGTGCATATGTTTTGTAGATGATATCTTCATTTTATGGGGAAGTACAGTAAAAAGATTAGAACAATTTAGTGAGTATCTTCATATGTCTACCAACTTCCCGAGATTCATTTATAAGTACTCTAATGAGAGAATAGAGGTTTTAGATGTTAAAGTTAGTAAGATACAACCTGAGGGATTAACTACAGACCTGCACAGAAAACCTAGCAGAAAGAATTGCATCCTACACAAATCAAGTATGCACCGTAGACATGTGAGTAAGAACGTTCTGAAGGGGCTGTTCTTGAGAATGAGCAGGATACATAATACAGATGATGGATTAAATGCAGCGGTCTGTATATTGAGGAAAGATTTCATGGATAGGGGCTATAATCAAACTGAGATAGATGAAAGTGTCAGTCATATGTATGAGGTATGTAACAGTAGTGGCAAACCTTATTTTTCCCATTCAACAGAAGGGAGCTCTAGTAATTCTAGGGCTAATAATGACAGAATTATATTTCCAGCATCATACTCTAGTGATATTACGTTATTTTGTAACATTTTTGAAAATAAAACTGGACTATATTAACATCCATAACTGAACTAGACAAGGTAATTGATACAGTACCACATTTCTCATTTATTAATAGAAAGTCACTTGAGGCAGCTCTGTTATAAGTCCCTAGGAATGACCAGCAAAAAATGCTGTAACAGAGAAGGCACCTTCCCCTGCAGAAATTGTACAGCCTGTAAGTACAAATAAAAAAACGGGCATTGTCAACAAGTTGCTAAATAGACAATGCCTTGACAATGTTTGAAATTCCTGGGGTGGATCCTAGACCTAATTGGGGGATGACTAAATGTGGACGTTGTCATTATTGTAAACATATTCAAGTGGAGACACATGTCTTCATTCGAAGCAAGAAATATACCATCAAAGGTCGTTTTAATTGTGAAAGTCAAGGCATTGTCTATTTAGCAACTTGTCGACAATGCCCAGTTTTTTATTTGGGCAAGACAGAACACCCTTTTAAACAATGAATATACGAACATTTATATTGTATATCTAGAAATATTGTTACCAATGCCTTGGCTAGACACATTATTGACTTTCAGTCCCATAGTTTTCAGTTTACAGTTGTTGACTATGTAGCAAAGAATATCGGGGGGGGGGGCATGGAACCTTAAATTAGAAGAACGAGAACTTATCTAGCAACTCCAGACTGATGCACATACCCATCCAGGCCTTAATGAAAAATGTTCCATCAAATGCTTATTAAAACTGAGGGCATTGGCTAGATGACATGTTTAGTACAAAGTATGTAAGCAATGTCTTCTAGATAGCTAGTTTTTAACAGGAGATGTGATGTTTAATTTAATTTTATTTCATTTTTTTATTTTTTTTATATTTTTTACATTTTATTCTATATGTTTAATGAACTGATTTATGTATTATATTTTGGAGATGTGGTTGCACAATGTTTCCTTTTAGGAGAAGTTCAAATTATGTCCAGTAGGCTCATATGTTTTCATATTCAAATTTTTAACATTTATATATACTCTGTTCTTAATTGAATAATGAGTTGATTAATTGGGTTATTAATTTAATTGTGATGCTATTTAAACAGGGATGTTTGGGTAAAAATTGTCTGAAGAAGTATAAGCACTTGCTGTACGGAAGCGCTTACAATAAACATGTGTGTGGCTGTGCTAATTTGCCTTATTTTTTATTTTTTTAAGTTTAAAGTTGGTCTGTTATGGTATCACTTAAAACCTATTTTGAAAGCCAGACCATTGAAACATTAAAATTATGTGTCAATTTTTTTGTATTAATATATACTATTTACACATTTTACTAATAGTTGTACATTTTTTTAATATTTTTAGCATTTAAGTAATTAAAGCTTTTAGATAAACACACTTTCCAATTTAGTTAGTATATCCTCCACTGTGATAGGCTGTCTTTTAATTTAAATTTGGCTGTTCAGAAGTATTAAGTCTGAAGAAGCGATCAGTTTGGATCATGAAAGCGCTAAATTTTCATTAAAATTTGTTTGTTTTCTTCCTTCAGTCATGGTTTGTTCGCTATTTTGTTGTTATTTTTCTTTTTGAAATTCCTGATGCTCTGGGCAAATTTCCCTAGTAGTATAAATACCAGTGTAGGTCTCTCCTAACAAGATGCACTAGCCTAGTGGGACTAATACAGTCAACAAAAGGTAAATAAATAAAAATAAAAATAAAAAAGCCAATTCTATCTCTTAAGACAGAAAACACTTATTTATTGCCTTACCGTGATGGTCCAACTAGGCATTCAAGCCTATTTTCAGCAGAAGTCTGTGCAGAAAAGCTCAATTAAAGTTACAGAAACTGCAAAAATGTACAAAGAAAAAAGAATTTCAGTTTCTTAATAGCAGAAATTGGGTTTTGGTATTTTGCAATGGGTAATGCAATAAAGACAGACATTACTCCAGTTTGATTTCTGTAGGAGTGTTATGCAATAATAAACAGGTTGCATTTACATGTACAGCAATGTACAAATTTCATTAACATAGGAGTAATGAAAAGCACAATATAGTTATAAATGTAGATATACTTTATACTATTTGCAGGATAAAATAGGAAAGCTGGAGAGTTAGGGGGTTGTGATAGTCTAGACTTAGAAAGTTAGTCAGAGTGTGAATAAAAACAAAGCCAGAAGGAGTTTATTTTATTTATTTATTTATTTTATTTTACATTTGTTAACCAGGGGTGTCTGACTGAGCCAAAAAGGCCCTTTTTCAGCAGAGGCCCGGGAGAAAAGCTCCACAAAGAAAAATTACAGACACATTTAGTTATTTAGACATGATCAATATACCCACAAATTACAAGAGACATGTTTTTACAGTGGTATGCGGCACAAACAGTTACAGTGAAGAGAACAATCAAAAAAATATTAATTTTAAAAATAAAGGTAAGTAATAGATTTGTGGTGTACAGCTGAACTTTGGAACGTAGGTAGAATACATACATAGTACACAGGTACAGTACATACATTGTAGATTAGCCAGTGTTTGTGAGTAAGATTGAAAAACTATTATCAGTTGCTCTAGAATTAGTATGTATATGTTATCCGCTTTCATTAGCCTGGGGAGCAATCATGGCACTGCCAACTTTGCTTGAGATGTTGCCTGATGAGGTCTTTAAGGAGGCTTTGGATGATGTGTTTTGAATGCTAGTAGGGGCAGAGTTCCATTTTTTAGCCTCTGAACTACTATATAGTGCATCTCCAAAGCTATTGTAGCTGTTGGTGACTTCTAGTAGTAGTTTGCTTGATGATCTAAGAGGCCTTTTGGCTGAGTGATGTTGTACTAGGTTTTTGAGGGCAGGACACTTATTGGAGAGGTAATAGATAGAATGACAGAGGCAGAGCTGATTGTAGGTTAGGAGGTTGGGCAGTTCAAGCCAGGGGAGCTGTCTCAAAGCAGTACAGTGATGAGTTCTATAGGAGCAATTTGCAGCAAAGTGGGCAATTCTGTTACAGCAAGCTTCCATTTTGCTTAGTTCAGTTATGTTGAGATTAGTCAGAATGGGAGATGCATAGAGTAGGGTGGATAGAAGTTGGGAGCGAGCAATGGCTGATCTTGTGTTGTTGGTAAGAAATGGTTTGATATGGTAGAGTGACCCCAGTTTGGCATGTACTTTTTTAATAGTTAAGTTCAGATGATTTTAGGTGCTGTTTTAAGTTGTGCTTAAATTTAGATGCACAGCTGTCCTGTTTTAGTGGGATAAGCAGGGCGCTCCCTTGTCTGGTGACACAGAATGAATATAGTGAGTCTCCAGCTGTACTAAAGGATTTGGAAGTTATCAGTAGGATATGTTTACCTGAGCAAAGGAAATGTGGTGGGAAGAAGTGCTCCCAAATGTTTTGTAGAGAAGGACATATGTGTGGTTTGTGTATTATTTTGTGGGCGATTTGAAGTTGAGTGAATGTGAGGTAATTAAGTAGTTCTAGCCAGCTGAGCCTCTTTAGTGTTTAGCCTTGGTGCATACGGTAGGATGCATTAGCTGCTAACTTAACTATGTTGTTAAAGCATGCCGCTAATTTATTTATAGGGTGGCTTGAATGTTGGTTAATATGGGTGATGCATAGAGAAGCGAAGGGAAAAGGATGGATGTTGCTAAGGATTTTCTTGATGATTTTTTGAGGTAGTTTGTTTCAGTAGAGGATGTCTAGTTTATGTTGATGTCCTGGGTGATATGCAGGTCTGATTTTAGATTATTGTCTATTATGACTCATAGTAGTTTGGTATTTGTTACAGTTTCTATGGTGATGGTGTTTGTTGAGGTAATATTAAAGGGTGTGCTAGCTGTTGAAAGAGATTTGGGTGTGAAAAGCTTTAATTTTGCTTTTTTAATATTTAAGATTAACTGATGAGCCTTTAGCCATGGGGCTATGCAAGTGAATCTTGAGTCATTTGCTGAAGCAGTGGCAGGGTTGGAGCTGAGCAGATGGTGGTGGCACTTTCAGCATATTGTACTAAGGTAGCAGGTTAGTTGCCATCCTGCAGGTTGTTTGAAAAAAAATATTGAAAAGTATTTCGCCGAGAATTGCCTTTTGCTGTACACAGACAGAAACAGGGAAGAAGGGGGATATGTCCTGATTCCATTTGGGTCTATATCATTATGTTGAAAACACTAAACAGCAAATCTATATCCATTGAACTTAATAAATCAAAAGCTACATTCAGCGAATGATCACTTCCACAAAGTTTTTCCCAAGGAAACTAAATGGTGGACCAACCTAACAACCATCACAAGAACCACATAATTTAAAACTGCTGTGCTCCCCACACCCCCCACAACTAAGTATACCAACTCTAAGATTGCACTACATTCGGGAAAAGAGCACATTCCCAGTGATGGCCAACCAGTTAGTTTCCCTGGGAAAAAATCATGGAAGTGATCATTTGCTGAATATAGTTTTCGATTCATTAAGTTTGATGAATAGGTTTCGCTGTTTAGGGTTTTTGATGTAATGATATAGACCCATTCCATTTCATGTCTTGTTAGCTGCTGGAAAGATAGCTGCAGAACCAAGAAAGAGTTGAATGAGAATGTGCTGGGGAAGATAGTTCATGGATTAGGAGTTGGTGAGATATTGTGTCAAATGCTTTTCACAGATCCAGGAACAGGGAAAATATTAGGTTCCCATTGTTTCTATTGGTATTTATTGTCTCTGAGAAATTAAGCAGAGTGGTTGTGCTGCGGTGTCATCAAAAGACATGTTATGTGGGAGAGAGTATTTTTTTATGAGATGGGTTAGGAGTTGGGAGTATATGCATCTTTCTAAGATTTTTGACAAAGGGGAGATTGCAATGGGGTGGTAGCTGGAAAGGTCTGTGCCTAGTTCACATTTGTAAAGTGGTAGATGTAATTTTTTTTCCAAATAGTGGGTAGATACTTTTCTGTGATAAATGTATTTATGAATATTGAGATGGGGCATGTCAGGGTGTCAGCAACTAACTTAAGGTATTTGGGTGGCAATTTGTCAGCAGCTGGTGCAGTACCTTTAAGATAATTTTTGATAGCTGAGGTAGATATTTGGTTGGAAGAAAAGAGAGTGGTCTTGTGAGTATTGTTGGTGGGGATAGAGAGATAGGAGAGTGGATTAGATTCTTGTAGAAAGAGGACAGATTGAATGAAATGTTTGTTGAATTTGGTGGCAATGGGGTCTGTGTTGTTGTTAGTAGTATGAGATGGAGTGGTGGTTTGATTGCAGTATAGTAGAGGTTTTATGATTCACCAGAATTGCTTGGGATTGTGTTGATGCTTGCCTTGAAGTGAGTGAAAAAATGCATTGTTTCTAGTCTGATCTGTTTACATTGAATTCTAAGCTGTCTAAAAATTTGCCACTTTTGTGATATTCTATATTTATTACATGACTTCCAGGCTTTGTCTCTATTACCATGAGCTATTTAATTTCCTTATTGAGCCATAGAGCATTATTGCTTTAGGTTGTTTTTGTTCTTATGGGAGTTAACTTATTTAGTGCATTAAATAATGTGTTATTGAAATGGTTTAACAGCATTTTCTAGTTGTAGTGTTTTTTAGAGTATTACAGTTGTGTTGTGCAAGGTAGTGTATAAAGGTGTCTTTGTTAAAAGATGAGTCTGTGTACTTGTTTTAATACTGTATGTTTGGAGGTGTGATCAGTTTGATTGCAATAAATGTGGGGAGATGGTCATTGATGTTGTATGGAAATGCCCAAAGATATTTATGTTTGAAGATGAAGTGGTAAGGATCCAGTCAAGTAGTGAGTGCTTGTTACTGAGTTTGTCAGTTCTAGTGGGTGAGGTGATTACTTGAATGAAATTAAACAGGTTGATAGAGAGTATAGGGGAGTCAGTATAAATAGTCTGTATACACATCCTGAAGTATAATAGTGCCTTTATTTACATTACTGGGAAACCACTGAAAGATGTCTTTGAGAAAGGGAATATTGTTGCCTGGGAGAATATATATGGCAGCAATGCAAACAGTTTGTGCTTGTTCAGGTGTAGGAGGGTAACAAATATTTCTGTGCTGGGATAGATGGGGTGACTCAGTTGGTATCTAGTGATGTTTAGTGTGTTTTTAAAAAGGATTGCAACCCATCCAGCTTTTTTTTTGTATTCCATCATTTCTTATTATATTGTATCCTGGGGGAGGATTTCATCATCTTTAGTGTTTGGTTTTAGCCATGTTTCAGAGATAATTAGAATGACTGGATTGTATACAGCAATGCATGCAAGGAAATTTAGAATTGAGTTGTAGATTTTTTTGATGTTTATGTGCATTAATAGGTTGAGGTTAGTGTGATAATGTAAGGTATTGCCAGCTATGCCAGGAGAAGCAGAGCAGTGGAAGGGTAACATATTCCAGTATAACTAGCTGGAGTTTTGTAAAGAATTATATGTAATTTGTTTATCAAACTGATTTGTACTGGTGCTTCTGTTGAAAATGTATTTGTAAAGTTGATTGTGTTAAAAAAGTACCAACAATGGGTCCTGCTGGACAGAAAAGAAATACACATGTATGTCAGACTGTATTGTAACTGTTCAAATGAATCTATTGTAACAGAAGATACTGAAAGAGAAGAGGTTAATCTCAGTCCAGCTAACTTTGAAAAAAATAATCTGAAATTAAATTACCTGGTTTAGGCCATAAAGATTGTATCTTACAGTTATGCTTACAGCCAGTAACAAAATATTTGTGAAAACCAGGACTAGGAATCCTACTGTATTGTCCTAAGGGGTGAACTAATTCCTACCCTGAAAGGGTGAGAAGGTCACTGAAAAAACAATCAGTAAAATCAAAATGAAAACTCCAGCAAAGTTAGAACTTCCACTGAGTGATCTCCCACACCTTTTGTGTAAGAGGCACATGGGGTATATGCAAATGAACCTTATGAACATCAGGTGTTTTAGCTTATTAGCAATTCTAAATGCCCATGACTTGTTTTGTCATTTACTGAACAATTTCAGGCCAATAAAGCCAAAACCCACTAGCTGTGAATATTCATATTTCGGCCTTCTTATGACCTCATCAGCACAGCACAAGCATAGTATTTAACTAAGCATTAGAAACACAGGGCTGTTATACCCAGATGATGTCCATTATCCTTAGGGTCACTGCAAAAATATCCCAAACAACTAACTAAAACAATGAGTGAAAAGGTCACTGAAAAACCAATCATTGAAAAACAAAATGAAAACTCCAGCAAAGCTAAAACTTTTACTGAGTGACCCCCCAAACCTCTTGTGCAAGAGGCACATGGGGTATATGCAAATGAACCTTATGAACATCAGGTGTTTCAGCTAATTGGCAATTCTGAATGCCCATGACTTGTTTTGTCATATTTCTAGACAATTTTAGGCCAATAAAGCCAAACCCCACTAGCTTGTGGATATGCATATTTCGGCCTTCTTATGACCTCATCAGCACAACACAAGCAGAGTGTTTGATTAAGCATTATTAACACAGGGCTGTTATACCCATCTGGTGTTCATTATCCTTAGCGTCACTGCAAAAATATCCAAAACATCAAACTAAAACAATGAGTGAGAAGGTCACTGAAAAACCAATCAGTAAAAAACAAAATGAAAACTCCAGCAAAGCTAGAATGTCCACTGAATGACCTCCCATACCTCTTGTGTAAGATGCACATGGGATATATGCAATTGAATCTTATGAACATCAGGTGGCTCAGTTCATTGGTAATTCTGAATGCCCATGACTTGTTTCATCATTTTACTGGGCAATTTCAGACCAATAAAGTCAAACCCCAATAGCTATGGATATGCATAGTTTGGCCTTCTTATGACCTCATCAGCAGAGCACAAGCATAGTATTTGACTAAGCATTAGAAGCACAGGGCTGTTATACCCAGCTGATGTCCATTATCCTTAGGGTCACTGCAAAAATATCCCAAACAACTAACTAAAAGAATGAGTGAAAAGGTCACTGAAAAAACAATCAGTGAAAAACAAAATGAAAACTCCAGCAAAGCTAGAACATTTACTGAGTGACCTCCCAAACCTGTTTTGTAAGAGACACATGGGGTATATGCAAATGAACCTTATGAACATCAGGTGTTTCAGTTCATTGGCAATTCTGAATGCCCATGACTTGTTTTGTCATTTTACTAGACAATTTCAGGCCAATAAAGCCAAACCCCACTAGCTGTGGATATGCATATTTCGACCTTCTTATGACCTCGTCAGCACAACACAAGCAGAGTGTTTGACTAAGCATTAGAAATACAGGGCTGTTATACCCAGCTGATGTCCATCATCCTTAGGGTCACTGCAAAAATATCCCAAACAACAAACGAAAACAATGAGTGAGAAGATCACTAAAAAACAATCAGTAAAAAACAAAATGAAAACTGCAGCAAAGCTAGAACTTCCACTGAGTAACCTCCCAAACCTCTTGTGCAAGAGGCACATGGGCTATATGCAAATGACCTTTATGAACATCAGGTGCTTCAGCTCATTAGCAATTCTGAATGCCCATGACTTGTTTCCTCATTTTACTAGACAGTGTCAGGCTAATAAAGCCAAACTCCACTAGCTGTTGATATGCAATTTCAGCCTTGTTATGACCTCACAAGCAGAATGCTCGACTAAGTATTAGAAACACAGGGCTGTTATACCCAGCTGATGTCCATTATCCTTAGGGTAACTGCAAAAATATCCCAAACAACAAACTAAAACAATGAGTGAGAAGCTCACTGAAAAAACAATCAGTAAAAAACAAAATGAAAACTACAGCAAAGCTAGAACTTCCACTGAGTGACCTCCCAAACGTGTTGTGTAAGAGGCACATGGGATATATGCAAATGAACCTTCAGAACATCAGGTGTTTCAGCTCATTGGTGATTCAGAATGGTCATGACTTGTTTTTTCATTTTACTGGACAATTTCAGGCCACTAAAGCCAAACCCACTAGCTGCGTTTATGCATATTTCAGCCTTGTTGCTGGAGTTTTCATTTTGTTTTTTACTGATTGGTTTTTCAGTGACTTTCTCACTCATTTTTTTAGTTTGTTGTTTGGGATATTATTGCAGTACACTAAGGATAATGGACATCAGATGGGTATAACAGCCCTCTGTTTCTAATGCTTAGTCAAACACTCTGCTTGTGCTGCGCTGACAAGGTCATAACAAGGCCATAATATGCATATCCACAGCTAGTGGAGTTTGGCTTTATTGGCCTGAAATTGTCCAGTAAAACAATGAAACAAGTCATGGGCATTCAGAATTTCCAAAGAGCTGAAACACCTGATGTTAATAAGGTTCATTAGCATATATCCCATGTTCCTCTTACACAAGAGGTTTGGGAGGTCACTCAGTGGAAGTTCTAGCTTTGCTGGAGTTTTCATTTTGTTTTTTACACTAAAAGGGTGGAAGATTTTGAAATGTTTTATAGATTTCAGATGCTATAACACATCTTAGCAAAACTCTATATGCATATATAGTAACACATATGTTCTAGACTCTGATTCAGTTTCTATTAAAGCTGGTAGTCTGGGAACTAGAGTCTGATGATCAGATATATGCAATGTCATGCTGTAATCGAACAGTGAAATGATATTTTAATACTAGATGAGACAGAAATATCAGGGCAGTCTATTTTTGGACCACTCCCTCACTTCATCTTGCCTTGCTTTATTAAGTAAGTAGGAAACAATAATTCTTTAGATCAGTCAGGAAAATATAGTGAGATTAGTTAAGTACTGTCTTCCCTGTATCTGTGTGAATCTGTTCATCTGTATTATTTTCATATTTCCTGTGATTGAATCTCTGGTGTTTATTGCAAATAAATATTTAGTACTTTCATGTTTTTCATTATTTAGTATTACATTTATTTAAACTTTTCATTGTGGCTGGTCTTTTAGAGAACATTTTAACCTTTGAGAGTACTTATATTTATTTGGTGACACTGTGGCCACTGAAAGTCTTGATGCATTGGCCAAATCCTAGCATTTATATTAGTATTAATTCTTCTCAGTATAATTGGGTACCCTTGTAATAGCTTTAGAGCAGCCGGCTTTAGAGTGTTCTGGTGGCATTACCTACCTTATAGTCTGAGCAGAGGGAGCATAACTGGTAAATCTGTGCCAGCCTTTCCCAGGTGCATGTGTGTGTGTGTGTGTGTGTGTGTGTGAAAATTAAATCTCAAAGAGTGTGTATGTCAGCTACTTGGAGCAGGGACACAGAGCACTGATTTCACAGAGATGGTGGTGGAGGCTTGGAACATTTGGCTGAGGACTCAACTCTATAGTTGTGTCAGTGGGGAGTCTTACTGGAGACCTGTAGAGAGAGGGGGAGTATCCATCTTCTGGACTGAGTGTTTTTCCTGTGTGTTCTTAACTCATTCCCTCCAGTAGAGCTCTTTTGAGTGCATACCTTTAACTCCTAGTGGGCATGGCTTCAGCATTTAAAAATTGAAGTTATCACCTTACATTTTTAACAAATACACATTGATAGAGGTCATATATCAATACAATTGTGTTTGCCATCCTGTATGCTTTAAGATAAAATTTTCTGATATCTTGTATGTAACACGGTTTTGGAATTATTAATGGAAATATGAAAAGGCAATATTTGATGCCTAGAGGAGCAGTAGGATGCAACTGCAGAAACGCCTGGAGATGTCACTCGGGTGTAATGAGTTAAGGGAAACTGTGCTTCGTGCAGTGAGCTGCATCTGAAAATACTGTGTGTATCCATTTTTGTTCCAAGTGAACTTCCTTCAATGGTGCCCATGGTGAGAACTGAGACTCTGATCGCTGGTGCAGAGGAGGGATGTCACAGTTAGGATGAGTGGATTGTGTGGTGATAATGGTGGGAACTGATGGGTTAGATGGGGTTATGTTGGTTTGAAGGGATGATCCTGGGTTTCTGTGGATGTCTGGATGGAAGCGTAGTAAGAGATTTTGCACCTTTTTTTATCTTTTAGGTCTAATACTGATATATCTTTGATTTAGCCATAAATGAAGTGGGCCTGTGTTCCTAATACATAAAGACTGTGTACTATTTTGTAATTGGTGGGTATTTGTTTGTTGACTATGAGTATAGAGTTGGGTACAATAGAGTGATGGGGGGACTGGGGCTGTAGTAGGATGTGGCAATGGTGAGTATTCTTAGTGTAATTGTGAACATAAACTGGAGCACTAGCATATTATACATAAGTCAGCGGAAGATAGTTATCTGGGTTGAAGTTATATGCCATTTTTCTTTAGTTTTCTTGGAGTAGACTGGAAGAAGTGTGTTAGGTGGGCATGTGATATGAGCTTGTAAGGAAAGGAGGCAAGTTGGATGTCAGAGTGAATTTGGTTAGTTGTTTTGTTTTAGTGGGTAGGGACAGGGTTTAGGTGAAGTGGGCCTAAGTGGGCATGGGGGATAGGGTAGGGGAGTGGAGTGAGCCCAAGTGTGGCAAGTATGAATGCAGTGGGCTGAGAAGGTGGCACTGCTGCTGTGGGTTATAAAAATATATATGTTTAAGCCTAAATGTTATACAGCAGCAGGCAATACTATTGTATTAAATTATTGAGATGAAAGAATAGATATAAGTGTGTTATGAGCATGCAAATGACCAAGGTGTGAGAATGGTAGGAAAAAGAAAGTTTGGAAAAATGGGAAAAGAACTTTTCCTTAACTATTTTTAAAGCTAACCACTTAATGCTCAAAGTAGAAGTTGTCTGCTCATTAGTTATCAGTGAAAACTTCAGCACATAGAAAAGGAAAGATGCAAACCAACATTGAACTGCCATATATTGGCAAAGAAGGTGAGTTATAAAAGGAGTAGCTGAAAAGAGCAATTAAGAAAGTGCAGGTGCAGTCTGCCAGCAAGAGTAACACGTAGCTCATTTATCAGAGGGAAGGGGAGGGGACAGATTAAGGTGCAGTGGAGGCTATTTTTATTCTAGTTAAAACAGCCAAAAATCAGGCCACTATCTACTTGTCAAGCAGAGAAGAGACATTAAACTTGGTACCATTTAACACAGCATGACTAGGATAACAGAATGAACAAGTAAATTCCCCTTACACTGAGAAAAAGCAAGTCTGGAAGCTTTTGCAGAGCTGAATACTGTATTTATTCTGCAGTTATCTTAGGGGTAGGGGGTAAAGTCAAAGACTATACTGAGTAAACAAAATGTTTGCAATATTTTGCAGGTTGGATGCTGTAAATATTCTGCTGACATTTTTAGGGTGGGGGGTGCGGTTGATGACTGTCTGGTCAGTGCAAGTGCTTGAGGGTGCACAGTTGCTGGGAGCTAACTCTCCAAACAAGCTGAACCAGCAATAAAGGACCATTCAATAGTTTGAATTTTCAGTCATCTGAAATGCAACCATATGTTTGTGAGTGCATATAGGATTTACTTAAACATATATATTGTGACTGTGTCTACAGGTCCATAAATGAATGGATGTTTGAATGGAACAAATTATTGTGAATGCCTTCCATCTTTAATTAAAACATTCTTTTTTTATGCGCGTAACAGGTTAAAAGTGCAGTTTGCTAAATTTTGACAATATATGGCAAGGAGAAAGAAAAGACTTGTTAGTGTGGTGCTACCACTCTACTTGGATTACATGGATTACTCCCCTATACCATGAGACTGCATTTAGTAAGACATGTAGTGAGTTGTGTTGAGTGCTTCACCATGATTTGTGATGTCAGCCAGCTAGTAGGATCTGTTTGTGAGCTTGATATGTGTGGGCATGTGGTTTTATGTATGTTTATGTGTGTGTGTGGCTTAACTTGTGTTTGGTTTGTTAATTTCAGTGGGATGTGGTTAAGTATGTTGGATTTGAAATGCCACATTGGATCCTTAACGATCTGCAAAAGAATCATAACTAGCCATTGTCTCTCTTAATCATTACATCAGACAGTATATTTACTGATGCTAAGCTTTAATGCATATTTGCAAAATATCAGTATTTTTCATGACTGTAAATCAAAAAGTGTGAAAAGGTAAATAACCAATAACTAATAAACCAAACAATCCACCTCGTGGTATAAAAGAAGATAGTGTCCTTACAATCACCAAGTCTATTACAATTGTTTTGGTAAGAATGTATTAAATCCAAGAATTCAAAGCAATACTGGTAAGTGCTTTTGTCCGTAAAAGAACAGGATTTTATCAAAACCAAAGTACTTGCCAAACAACTCGCTTAAATAGCTATGATAATTCATTAATTAACCAATCTAGACCAGGCACGGCTCATGCTATGGGACGTTAGGACTGCAGCCCCCCAGCTGTGAGCTGAAAAAAACAAAACAAAAGAAAAAAACAAAAGAAAAGGAAAAATGAAATTAAAATAAAATGAATAGCGAGTCTCGGAACTCTGTGCATGCGTGCTCAGCATTCCCAGAACTATGCATGCAGGAAGCCGGACTGCCATTTAACCAGTCCGGATTAGAAGAAGGCATCAGACTTACAGAATTGTCCAGAAGTCTATGCGGTTACAACCGCATAGACTGGAAGCGTATCGGACTGCAACATCTGCAGGCTGGAGTCTGCTCTCACAGGAAAGACAGATGGGACATGGAAGCAGACTGCAACATCTGCAGGCAAACTCAGGGGGCTGGGACTTTATAGCAATCAGAGGAAAGACAGACATAGGACATTGAAGGGAGCTGCTGCAGGAATTTCAACTGGGACAGAATCCAAACCAGGTGTGTGTGTGTGTGTGTGTGTGTGTGTGTGTGTGTGTGTGTGTGTGTGTGTGTGTGTGTGTGTGTGTGAAATGCCCCAGTTAAATATAACTGGTGTCTAGAGAGAAACTCAGGAAATGCTCAAAACCCAAGGATATACCTGGTAGCTAGAGAATAACTCAGGCTCAAACCCTGTACTTTGGGTGCAGGTAGCAAAAGCCTGAATTCCCTACCCACCACCACTTGTGAAAACTATTCAGATTTTTGCCTCATATTTTTGTTCTGTTCAATTCCTCATAAAATTTGTGGTAATCTGGATTTTGAATTCACTAAATAATGACAGGCATTTGAATTTCAGACTTCATATTCTTCAGAAAGTACACAGTAACATAACACCTTTTATTCTAGCAAATTTCTAATTTTATAAGATCAATATTTGAAATTTGTCCCTATTTATTGGGGCTGTATTCCCCATTATTGGCATTGTCCAGGTTTTTTTTGTGCTAAGAGGTTGAGAGTTATGGTGAGAACTGAATTCCCTGAATATGATTGGGGGCTGTATTCCCCCATTATTGGCTTTGTCCAGGTGTTTTATGCTAGGTGGTTGAGAGCTATGATGAGAACTGAATTCACTAAATGATAGCCATTTAAGTTTCAGTCTTCCTGTATTTGGAGAAACAGCTGATTTGGAATAGAGGTATGTTGCTCTGACTGTAGTGCACAGAGTCCTGGGTTCAAGAATTGGCATTGAAATGCATGGTGGTAGTACAACATCTTATTCTAGCAACTTTCCAAGATTATACAAGCAATGTTTAAAATGTGTCCCTGTTGTTTGGGCTTTTGCCCCCTCCCAATACATTTTGCCTTTTTGCAGATTTCTTGTGCTGCACAGTTGAGAAATATGGTTGAATGTCGAGTGGATTTTACAAGGAGCTGAGAAATTCAGAGGAAAATAAGTTTAGTGCTGTTTATGCTGAGTATGCTTGCATTGTTAATAGCACGACAGGTAGTGTACTTGCTCTTGATGCAGAAGGCATTGGGTTCTACTCCCACAATATGTAGCTGCATTGCTGATACTGTACTGTGTTTTACTTTTAAAGGGGGTGGATGCTGCAGTCCTTAGAATGGCCTCATTGGCAGAGATACCTAGTAACTATGAACCTGTTATCAGTTTACCATCCATTCCCTATTGCAATATTACTAGCTTATCATTTTTTAATGTAACATAGGCAATGTATTCCTCAAGGGCACCAGGCACTTTATTTGTAGATGAAACAATGAAATATGAAGTTGTTTGCTACCATCAACTTCTTCATTAGTTTCAGATCTCTTTAAAGTGGAATTATTTAGATGAATTTTATGTCTTCAGAAATTGTACATATTTACTTATACTGGTGGATTGTAAACGTTTGAGTAGACTTTTATGATGGAAATGTTCTGAATTGGTCAGTTTTGTCATTATTGGTGCATGCATTGTGTTTCATTGTTTACTGGAAAAATGTTCAAAACAATAAATTTAAAACATTAACAACTGTATTGTATTATACAAGGAATATAATGTAATACAATCAGGAAGGTGTATCAAAGAACACATGTATGTTTCATGTGCAAGGGGCCTATGATTTGAAAACTGCCCAAAGTTAATCTTTATCTGCCACTGGCCAGATGTATTTTCTTTGAATGTGAGTTTCAATGCTGTTTCAATGAATGTGAGTTTCAAGGGCAGAGAAGTTTTAATGCTAAGTCTATTTTCATTGTGAGACTGCATTGCTTTGGTTAGCAGATGTCTACTAGTGTTTGTGCTGTAATATGTAAAATACAACTTTTAAATGAAATTCAAATCATACTAGAAATAAAGCAGTATGTACATTACAGTGTTTATGGTAAATGGGGTGAAATAGCCAAGGAATGGGACATTGGAATGGCTGCAGGAGGGAGGCCCCATTCGACCATGATTTTGTGAGGGATGGAAGGGCAGCAAACTCAAAGACAGCCCTGGTTGAACTATACCTCTCAACTGTCCAGATTTTCCCATAATGAATAGATTTTTGCTTCTTATTTTTCATTTGTTCCTTATAAAAGTTGTGGTTTTCTGGCAAATTATTTAGGACTGGAGTCACTAAATAATGACAGACATTGAGTTACAGACTTCATACCCTTCAGAAAAATGCATGCTAAAGCAAGACCTGTTATTCTATCAACAGTCTATGTTTATACAAGGGTAATTTTTAGTACTGTTTGCATGTTCCCCCAATATTTGTGGCATTATCCAGATTTCCTGCATTAAGAGGTTGAGAGGCATGTGCAAATAAATCGCTTTATAGAATTAGGCATATCCAAACCTCTCAACTGTCTCCGATTTTGGCTCAAAATTTTGCTCTCCCCTTAATAATTCCTCTGCAAAATGTCAATTTGGGAAAAAAACATGGAGGGTTTACAATTAATAAATAATTGTAATGATCAGAGTTATAGATTATTTTATTTCAGAATTGCATGTGGATTCTCTTATTTTGTCAGCTGCTCAACTTAACAGTACTAATATTTAAAAAGTGTCCCTTCTTTGACAAGTTCCCTGCTGTATTGTGTGGCTATTTTATATTTTTGCATCACATTTTTTGGGCCATTTTTCATAAAATTGTGGTTTTCTGACAAATTAGTGGCAAATTATTAAAGTTTGAAGTTAGAAAATAATGACAGACATTTGAGTTTCAGATTTCATACCCTTCAGAAATTTCATACTAATGCAAGACCTACTATTCTATTATATTTCTAAGTTTCTAAGGGCAATATTTAAAAGTTGTCCTTGTTTTTGGGCCTTTGTCCTACGTCTGTTTATGGCTTTGTCCAAATTTCTTGCTCTGAGGTTGAGAGTTATGACAAATGTGTCAGGGCCATCACTGTTTGCCAGAGACATTTCAGATTGTGACATACTTGTTGCACCCCACTCCCCCATGTAGTGACTCTGGATGTGTGTGTCCAAGCAAGGCAAGGAGCAGTTATGCAGTGTAAGTGTGCATCCTCTCATCCAAGGTAGACACACGTACTACAGTGGCTTTTCATCTGTTCTTGATTTTGCAGAATGTTCTGGTTTTCTGTCATATTTTTATAATGTTGATTTATGCTTCTTATTCAGAAAATGCATGTTGCTGCAGTGCCTGTTGCTCTGTGTTTAAGTAGCAATGCTTTAATGACCATCACGTAAGCTTGTCTGAGATTGTAAGATGCAAGCTTTAATATGCATACTGTTAAAGAATTACCAACATGGAAGCCTTTTTGTTCTTGCTGTGCAGAGAATATTTACATAACTAGATAATGTATAAGCCTTAGGTTTTGAAAGGCATATGACAGTTTTTGTAATAAAGGACAAGATTACAGTATTTTCAGAAGCTCATTACATTTGTTGGAGATTTGTAGTCATCTTTGCAGGCTTTACAAGTAAACTAGACAGAATGCCAATCTATCATGTGTGGTCCTTAACCTGTGCAGTAATCCTTTAAGCAATTTATATTGAGCTTATTTCTTGTTTGCTGTTCATTTTTTACTTTGATCATGTTTTCCCCATGAAACAAGTAGATTGTTGTCAGGCAGCGGGTCTTTTATGGATAAGAAACATTTTTACAAGTGGGAGTATCACAGAGATTGCTACTTTCAGCATGTTACTTGGTACTTTTATAAAGCAGAATATAAATTATAATTAGAACTGCAGTGCAAGGAGAAGTGGTTTGAGATGAGTGCTGCTTGTTTTTTAATATTTGATTTTGACTGGCATTCCAGTAATGTATTTAAAAAGTAATTTCTTTTTTAATACCTCACAACCTTTTTGTTTCCATCTAGATATTAAGTATCTGTCATGTAGCCAAGTCATTGAAATATTTTTTTCTTTTACACTTCATTTTGTCTTGATTGGACTCTCATAATGATGGTTTGGCACCCAGGCAGCGTATTTAATTAAAGTCCTTTTTTTGTAATTTTGAGCATAGCTCCACCCCTTTCTAGTTGGCCACAATCCTTCCCATTGGCTCCACCCATTCAGCTGTTTCCTGCAGCCCCCTCTTTGATTTAAAGTGACCAGCTGCCACTGATCCAGACATTAGTTTTAATAAACAGCTTATCCTTAAAAACATAAGTAATCAGTTATGCATTTATAAACAACTCCTAAAACATACTAAAATAAAAATAAATGTGTTAAATATAAACATTTTATACACATTAGTGTAATCTATAAAATTGTAGCTCTATCCTTTAAAATAGGAATCAATGCAAGGTGTTCATTCATACCAGGGGGGTTGTTGGCATTTAGTCGCATTTGCCATCTTAATTCAATTTTACATAAATTGTTAGACCAATTCCCACCCCTAAGGTCTTTAACAATAATCTCTAGAATACCAAACTTAAAATGAGTGTATTCAGGACATGACTTTGTGTGCTTGTATAAGGCATTATTCATACTCTTAGTGTCTATGGTATACAGGTGCTTGTATATTTGCTTACGGAGTGTCCTCTTGGTTTTGCCAATGTAGAACCCTATGCAACCTTGACGAACACTAACATAAACTAACCCTTTACTACCACAATTGCCCCTACTAATCCAACATTTTGTAGGGTTCCCCAATGAAAATGCACATCTCATTCATAAAGTGTGGACAATAGTTACAAGCTCTACATCTTTTTGCCCCCTTACCTTTATCCCTCACAAAAATGAGGTGTTCTAACAAATGCTTCATGTTATGTCCCACTTTGTAGGTGAATAACTGGTAAAACCTTAAAAATTAATACACTAGTTTTAAGTTTGTTGATCTCATGCAAATTCTTTCAGATTTTTGGGTTTCTAGGTTTTCAGTGACAGTGATACATTTGTGACTTAGTAAAGAATTTTAGGTCATTAAAAATCAATAGTGAGGTAAGGCATGGCAAAGATGCCAGACTGCTAGCAGCACTGAACATTAGCTCTGCTTATAAAATTTTTATTCTGACAGGAAATTTAATCTAATTTTTGGAAATACTAATCCAAAAGTATATCAGAGGATTTGTGAATATAGGTCCTTTATTTTTTTCAAAAATTATCACTAAAACATAAGTTTTAATTATTTTTCCTGTCAAGAAGTTTTTCCTCAAGAAATCCAAGTATGAGTAACTCGAAGAACTCTCATCAGGACAGTGTGGTAAAGAAGGAGCTGCAATCATTAATAACCACTATTCAAGAACTGCCAATCAAAATGGACAAACTAGAGAATAAAATAGATACTATTAAACAAGACTGTAGTAAGCAGCTGGACATTCTTAGTGAAATGGCTAAATAGCATTCTGAACAAATTGCTTCTATCGAGGAATCTGTAACAGATATGGATGGCAGACTGATGGAATGTGAACATCAAAATTAGTTTCTTTTGAAATAGAATACAAAACTAACAGAAAAGCCGGAAGGCCTAGAAAGTAGGTCACAGAGAAACAACATTAGAATCTCTGGAATATCAGAAAAGGAAGAGGGGACTGATATGATATGCTTTCTTAATAACTGGCTTCCAACAGCACTAAATCTTCCTGAAGCCCTTTTTTCTTTGGTATAGAGAGGGCTCACTGGTCTCTATCAAAACCTGCCTCAACAACAGTTTCTCCTAACCACAAATCCAACATTGTTAGATTTTTGTCCTCCCAAGATAAGGATTTGGTTCTAAAGTCCACATGGAATAATTCTCCCATCAAGATAAAGGACAAACACATTCGTTTTGACAATGACTATACTTCTTCTGTCATATCTAGAAGGAAATAATGTGTTCCCTTGATAAAATCTCTTAAAAAAGTTAACATCAAAGCATAAATTCTCTTTCCCTCCAGGATAAAAATATTTTTACCAGAAGGTGAGAAGATCTTTAGCTCTTTGTCAGAGGCTTTGAACTTTATTTACAAAAAAAAAATACTAACTGATATAGAGGACACGGAATGGTCTGCACAGAGTCTGAAAAGACATGCAACTAAGAACACTTGGACTGTCAAAGAAAGCGCAAATAAAAAATTAAAAGACAAATAGGATTGTTATAAATAATACTAAATACTTTCTTGCAGAACTCTTTACTTAATTCCAAAGACATGCATCTGGAGCATTTCTCCCCGGGCCTCCGCTGAAAACAGGCTCTGTGGAACCTAGTCGGACTTTCCTGGTCAACAAATGATAAATAAATAAATAAATAAATGAATTAATGTTTTATTGGAATATATACACAAAGCAAAGGTAAAGAATCTTTATTTTATATAATATTTTATTGGAATACATTTACAAAGCAAAGGTCTTTATTTTGCATAGGCATATATGTATATCTATGCATGTATTTATGTGTGTGTGTGTGTGTGTATATATATATATATATATATATATATATATATATATATATATATATATGTGTGTGTGTGTGTGTGTGTGTGTGTGTGTGTGTGTTTGATGTACATATTTTATATATATATATATATATATATATATATTTTTTTTTTTTTCATACCATGTATTTACTATAACTGGGGAGCAGTTAACTTCATTACATATTCATTTGGATTGCAAAAGTCATGCTATCTTACTATTAATTTATGATTTCCAAAGTAAAGCATTCATGTGTGTTAGTGGTCGGGTAACACTTTAGAGTTTTCTGTTTACTCTATTATGATTACACTGTATGGAATCCCCACAGCAAAAGTGCCCTTAGGAGATGTTTTAGTTAATATAGTTTTGTTCGCTCTTGACATTTTTGAAAGATGTTCATATTATGATTAATATATATGTCTTTATTTAAAATCTGCATTTCTTAGTGTAATATATTAACATTAAGTGCTTTACATTAACTAAATGCTCTAATTTTAATTCTTAACCTAATTTAGTTTAAGGGATGTAAATTATTGATTTATGGGGAAAATCTTACTTTCCCAACATTTTTAGAGAAGAGCAGATCATGTTTTTTTCACTGTGGATGCTGCTTGTACACTTTTTATGCTTCTTTAGAATGGAGTAAACTTAGTTGTTTGAAATACCTACCAAAAATGCCTTTTGGCCTTTTGTAAGCCTCTGTGACTGTTTCTTCACATGCATGAGCATCTACAGGGCACTAGAAAAGCTGGAAGCAAGAATACAGTGAGTGATGACATCACATGACCTTTGAACTCATGTATGACTTGAAAACCAGGAAGTAAAGCTGAAAATGAAACTAGAAGAAAAAGTAACTGGTTCTTTGTTTTTTTTTTTCATCTTTTATGCAACTAAAGGTATGCAATCACTTTAAATATGTATTTTTAAGAGGGTCTATATTAGAACATTGAAGTTTCAAAACTTCGAATGTTCTAATATCGAACCCTATTCAGCGAAAGCTGAAAATATCGAAGCAACAGAAAACCAAATTTGTTCCTAGGGAAAGAATTTGGTTGTCTGTTTCTGTTGATTCGGTATTTTTAGCACTGTGGTGGAAAGTTATTTATTTATTTATTTATTGACATTTGTTAACCGGGTTTGTCCAACTGAGCTTGTGGCCCATTTTCAGTGGAGACCCAAGGAGAAAAGCTCCAGTAATACATTTGAAAACAAGTACAATTTTAAACAATATTGATATAATAGCAGTTATAGCAAAATGATTCACATATGTTGGGATACATGCATAAAGTTAAAGTTGCATTAAAAAGAAGCTAAGTAACAATTTTACATTGATATAGTTCAATAGGTTAACAAATAACATTTTTTGTTTGTAGAAAATTGTGCAAATGCATAGTAGACACATTGGAGAGAGATGTGTAATGAGGTACTAAGTATGGTCTTTTTGAAGGTACATAAAGGGAAGGAAGACTAGGTAGGGTCATGGCAAGGGCAGATTCTGGAATTGAGAAAATAAGCTTTTAGTACATTTTTAAAGTGTGAAGTGTGGGAGATTGAACGTAAGTCAAGGGGAAGTTTGTTCCAAGCATGGGCAAGGGAGTGTTTGTAGAGTAGTTTGCCTACTGATCTTTTTGGGTGGTAGATATCAAGTAATTGTTGGTTAGAAGTATGGAGGGTCTGGGATGAGATGTAGATGGAGACTAAGGAAAATAGAGATGGACAGAAGGAGGGTTTATAAAGAATAGAGTGTAGCATATGAAATTGATAAGATAGCAGAAACTGGGGAAGTTCAAGCCATTGAAGAGAGTTTAAAGAAATGCAGTGGTGTGAGTTGTATGGGGAGTTAGTAATGAATCTGGCTATTTTATGGTAAGTTTGTTGCAGTTTGTTTAGAGTGGAGGCCTGGATATTGGTAAGAACTGGGGTGGCATATAAGAGGGAGGGGAAGAGGAGTGCCTGGCCCAGGGTAAGTCTAGATTCAGGGGTTAGTAATTTTTTGTTCCGATATAGCAGACCTAGTTTCTGTTTTTTTTTTTTTATACATTGGAGTATGTGTAGGTTGAACTTGAGTTCGTCATCGATAATGACCCCTAGGAGTTTTGTGTGGGTGTCAGGTTGGATATTTGTATTGTTAGAAGATGTAATACAAAAGGAGGTTTTGTGATGAGAAAGAGAACGGGGAAGGAAAAGTAGGAGTTTGGTCTTTTTGGGATTTAGGATCAAAAGGTTGTGAGAGAGCCATTGCTCAGTGGATAGTAGGGCCTGTTTGGTCAGGGGGTGTAGTTCAGGAATGTTATTTGAGATGGATATAAGTGTGGAGTAGTCAGCATACTGAATAAGGGAGGATTCTTTGCATGAGGTGTAAAGATCATTGGTGAAGATGTTAAACAAAAGGGGTCCCAAGATGGAGCCTTCGGGAACACCAGTGGAGATGGGAAGGAAAGGTGAAGAGGATGAGAGCCATTTCACAGATTGTTCCCTGCCAGATAGGTAACTATTAAACCAGGCAAGCGCGGGGGAGGATAGGTGGAGATTTGTGAGTTTAGATAGTAGTAGAGGATGAGAGACAGTATCGAAGGCTTTGGAGAGATCTAGGAAGAGAGAGGAAATGAGTTTATTGTTGTCTAGGGTCTCTGCAATGATATGAGTGAAGGAGAGGAGGGCAGTGGTGGTGCTGTGGTGAGGACAAAATCCATGTGGGGGTAAGTAAGTGGTGTGTGAGGAGGTGATTGAGAATCTGTGAGTAAATACATTTTTCTAATATCTTGGAGAGGGGGGACAGAATGGCAATGGGTCGGTAGTTTGAGGGGTCAGTGGAGTTTCCACCTTTATGAAGAGGGATAGTGAAGAAAGATTTCCAAAGGGTGGGGACAGTTGATTCCAGAATAGATCGATTAATTAGTATAGATACAGGATAGGCAATTGAGTCAGCAGCAAGTTTGAGGAATGTAGAAGATAGCTTGTCAGTGGAAGGAGAGCGAGGTTTTAGCTTGAGTAGTAGAGATTTGATGTAAGTAATGGGAACTGGCTCAAAATAAAACAAAGTTGTGTTAGTGGGACTTGGAGAGGTGGGTGTCAAAGTAGAGTTTGGCTTAGAGGTTACCAGATTTTGGATGGAAGAGATAAAGTGTTTATTCAGGAGGGTAGCTGTTTCCTGAGAGGAAGAGTTAGGGTATGGGGAGGGATTAGAGGGCTTTCCAGGATAGAGGATGTTGTTGAGAGTTGACCAACATTTTTGAGGATTGGATTTGTTGTTAAGCTGAGCAGAACTATAGTATAACTTTTTGTCATTAGTTGTATGTTTTTTTGCAAGGTTCCTCAGTTGCCTGTATTTTTGAAGAAAATGTGGTTGTTTAGTTTTAGTCCAGGTTTTCCAAGCATGATCTCTTTGCTTCATAAGGGACCTAGTCTCTTTGGAGAGCCAGGGAACATGGTTTGATTTTACTCTGATCTTCCTAGAGGGAGCTAAGGAGTTTAGAGTATTCATGAAGATGCTATTGAAAGTGCTTACAGCATAGTTTAGGGGGAGGTGTTTTAGAATGGACCAATCTATTTTGTGGAGAATGGAATTAAATTGGGATGAATTGAAAGTCGATAGTTTTCGACAGTCTTTAATAAGGTTAGGGATATGGGAGTAGTGTCTTAAGATGGTGGTAGGGAGATGATCACTGAAGGAGTCAGGTGAGGTGGTGGGATTGTGGTATTGGTGGGGGGAATTGGTAAGGATCTAGTCTAAGATGGAGCTGGAAGATGAATTTTTATGAAAGTGAGTGGGAGATGTTATAAGTTGGTGGAGGCCGTGTAGGTGGATGCTGAGTTGGGGGGAGTCAGTTGTGAGTTTGGACCAATCAATGTTGACATCACCAAGGATAAGTGTCTCATATGGTATGTTGTGGGAGAACCAGGATAAGATGTTTTCAAGAATGGGCAGATTGTTACCAGGAGGAAGGTAGATAGAGGCAATTGCAAGTTTTTGTGCGGATTCAGATGGCAGTTAAGGATGATGATTTCAGCTGGGAAGAAGTCAGGAATTGGGGAAGGGTATGGTGAGAGGTTAAGAATGTTTGAGTAGAGGATGGCCATGCCACCACCTTTTTTTACAGGTCTATCAGATCAGAAGATATTGTAACCTGGTGGGAGTATTTCACTATTTGAGATGTGTGGCTTGAGCCAGGTTTCAGATAGGGAGAGGATGTGAGGGGTATTGAGAGCTATCCATGAGTGCAGCTCAGTGACTTTATTTGCTAGACTCTGAATATTCAATGAGTAAATAGTTAAGTATTTGGATGGAGATGATTGTAGTGACTGAGGTTGGTGACTGTTAAAGGAGTAAGATGGGGGCAGTGTAGATGTAGTTTTGGGGAGAAAAGAGGTGCCAGGGTTGGGATGGACATCTCCAGAACAAAGTAGGTTTTTAGTGTTCGGGTTGGGTTCAGGTAAATGTGCGATTGAGTGCGGGTTAGGTTTGTTAGGGTTAGGGTGCGGGTTAGGTATGTGTGCAATTGTGTGGACGTAAGGGTTAGGGTGGGTTAGGTGAGTTAGGGTTAGGGTGTGGGTCAGGTAAGTGTGCGATTGTGTGGACGTGAGGGTTAGGGCAGGGAAGGTGAGCTAGGATTATGGTGTGGGTGAGGTGAGTGTGCGATAGTGAAGGACATTAGAGTTAGGGTTTGGGTTAAGGTAAGTGGATAGTTAGTGGTGTGTGCATAGTTTAGTGTAGGGTTAGGTGTAAGATTTTAGGTATATGTGTGTGGATTGCTGTTTGTTTGGTGTGCTTGTGTTGTGTGTATGTGTTTTGGAACAGCAATTTTTTTTCCCTAGGAAAAAATTTGCTGTTCTGTATGATTGATGTTTTCAGCTTTCACTGAATAAGGTTTGATATTAGAATATTCGAAGTTTTGAAACTTCAGTGTTCTAATACATACCATTTTTAAGAAGCTAGGACTTTAATGGAGCAATTATTTTACTAGTCTAGTGAGGAAAATTGCACTTTAATGCTACTGTATGTCTGTTGCTTTGAAACACCAAAGTCTGACAGGATACCATTCTTTGCCTTGATAGCATGCCCTAAATGATAATATATTAATATATGACTACATAAACAACCAATTTCTTTAATATTGTGAATGCAAAAATATATATAGGATTGAATCTCCTTTTCCTTCTACTGCTTTCATGCTTAAGCATCTGAAATCTATATTAGGTATTCTCACTGATGCAGATTTAAAGCAATATAATTAGACTCAGTGATAGTTATGATATTATGATTCAAATCTTTGTATGACCACATACACTGTATGAATGGATTGTTATGTTCTAGGTCACTCTATTCTGTTCAGTTCATATTAATCGACCAACATAAGGTCCCCCCCTTTTTTCCCCTTTCTTCTTTCCATTCATGACTACCAGTCTATTTGAACATATAAAGGTATAAAAAGGGAAGGGGGGGAGGTGAAATAAGTAAACTGGTATAACTACTGCATTGCTATAGTTATAAACACAAAAGACTGTAATACAGGTATAAAATATATAGGTATTAGAAGCTTATGCCGATAAAGAAACTAGGTTAATTGGTGAAACTGACTCCTTATGTTCCAATACTTAATAGTGGTTTACACAACATTACATATGAATTCACTGTGATTGCCTGATGGACTTTTTATGCTCATATCTGTTTGAGTTACCTTAGAAATGCTTTACTGTTTGTATATACTATATTTAAAGCAGAAGCTATTTATGTTTGTTTTGGGTGTGTGACATGGTGTTAAAGGGTGGTTTGGTTAATTTATTAATTAAATCTGGAACTTTAGGTTCCATCTATATATGTTTTCTTAGTTATTGGTTTCAGAATTTGTTTCTAAAACTTTTGACTCATCCATGATACATAACTTCATGAATTACTTCAAGTCGTTATACTTGGAAGGTATTATTGATGTTCTAAATATAACTTTAACAAATGATGATATATATAAATGCTTAGCATTAAATATTAACGGCTTAAATAACAATGTCAAAAGAGCTGGTTTAATTAAATTCATTAAAATGCAAAGAGCTCAGATAATCTTCTTTCAGGAAACCCACTTACTGGAGAAGGATTTGCAAAAATTATAATTTAATGGTTTTACAGTTCTCACGGATTCCTGCTTTAAAGCCAGAAGGAGAGGTACTCTTATACTATGGAATAATACTTATACACTTCCAAAAATTTTAAACACCTTTTCAGATAAAGATGGAATGTTAAGCTTAGTAGTGTTAGAAGTTAATAAGAAATGCTTCACACTGGTAAACTCATATTGGATTCCTGGTCTAGGAACTAAATATGTGAAGAAATACTTGGATCTCATTACTTTACATGCAAAGGGAGAAATTAGTCTGGCGGGAGATTTCAATTGCTTGTTATCAGATGAAGACAACTCTAAAAGTAGTAAGGTTAAACTAATGACATAAGCTAAAAAGCTAAACAGCTTTATAGCCTCAATGAAGTTTAGACACACACATAATTTAAAAAGTTCAAAATTCACTTCAACACACTCACTATTCTTACCGATTTGGCACACAAACTAATATCAATAAAACTTTTGTGTGTAACATTCTTTACTCTAAAATAAGTGATGTTGCAATACAGTCATGTCCACTCTCTGAACACAATGCCTTTTTGTTCAGCTTGACTGTGAAAAAAGATGATATAATAATTTTTCAAAGAATCCCAGCCTATGTTACTAAATTAAAAGGTTTTAAGGAGTGGTTATTAAAAGAAATAAATAAATGTATGGAAAACAACAATAATGGCAAAGTAACAGATATCATACTATGGGATGCATAAACAGTTCACATCTTTAGTGGAGTGAAAGCTTGGTATTTTTGAAGGAGAAAGGAATGGGACAAGGAACTTTCTGATTTACAAGCCAAAATAGGTAAGGTGAAACTAAATTTAAAATCAAATGATAAAGCAGTATGTATGGAAATTTTTAAGCTAAACCACAAATATTTAGAAATAATGAATCATAAGGTTGCTATAAGATTAGAAAAGATTAAACTACAGTCCTATTCAGTAAATCCCAAACATTTACATACATTAGCTATCAGATCCAAATAAATTAATAAGCAAAATCACATTAATGAAATTAAATACAAGAATAATAACACAGTAAAAAGAACAACTGATTTAGGAGGTATATTAGAAGCCTTTAGAAATTATTGGTCAATCAATGACATGCAAACACCACTAGATTCAGACAATGCAATAGATAAAATTCTACAACAAAATATCAAGACTAAACTATTAAAATAACAAAATAGTATCCTAAATAAACAACCTTACCAGAAGTGAAAGAACAAGTTAAAAATTTGAAGGATAATAAAGCCCCAGGGTTCATAGGTTCATAGATTAGTATTAAGCTAACTGCCCTTGTGAGCCATTTTAAGCCTAGCCAATTATCCCTTGTGAGATTCAAACCCTGCACCTTGTGTTTGCAAGGCAAGCACCTTAACCATTAGGCTACCCTCCTAACCCCAGAAATATGTACAATTCTTCCAGAGCACACAATAAAGTTATTAAACACATTCTCCATGTTTAAATGAAACTTAATTCCCCCCTTGTGGAAGTACTCAATTTCTCCCATTCTGAAACAAGGTAAGGACCCCGACTATGTGCATCCTATAGACCCATATCACTGTTAAACATCGATTATAACATTTCATGTCTATCTTGGCCAAAAGACTAAAGAATATACCCAGTCTAATACACTTTGATCAAACTGGCTTTATCTTACATAGAAAAGTGCACAACAATATTATTAAGCTACTATCTCTAATAGACATTGCAAACAAAACCAAGAAACAATTAACTATTATTAGTCTGGATATTGATACGGCGTTCACTTCCCTTAGATGGTTATACTTACAAAAAAATCTTTAAAAAATTTAGCTTTATTTCAGATTTTACTAAACTGATATTAAATATTTATAGTGATTCTAAAGCATTTGTTAAGATTGGTTCATGTCTATCATTCCCCAGTTAAAATTCATAAGGGAACTAGACAAGGTTGCCCTCTATCCCCATTATTTTTCACTTTATCAGTGGAACCTTTTGCTTCATTTTTAGTAATAACCCAAATATCAAAGGATTTCAAGTTAATGAGGGATACTGTCCAAAAGTTCAACTTTTTGCTGACGATATTTTACTAGCATCCAGTGACATAGGAGATTCTTTACAACATATCATAAATGCCATAACTCTATTTGGAAAAATCTCAGGGCTCAATTTTAATCAAAATAAAACCAAAACACTTTTAATCAATAAGAAAATAAATAGTAATTTGCAAAAATACAATTCATTCAACTGGGAAAATTATAAAATAGATTATCTAGGAATAAGTATTAAGAATAAGTGGAATGAGACTATTAAATTTAACTTCGCTGAACTGGTAGCTGTAATCAGTGACTTGACTAAAAAGTGGAACAAAATGTTTTTCACCATGGAAGACAGACTTACATTAATAAAAATGATTATTTTGCCCAAGATTTTATTTTACATACAATCATTGATTTTACATCCTCCTAAGAAATTCTTTAAACAAATAGATTCCCTATTACTAGCTTTTCTTTGGTTTCCAAAGAAACCAAGAATAGCCTATAAATGGCATGTTAGAGCCTGGGATGGTAATGGGATTGGCTTTCCCAACATAAACTTATATTCCTAATCTGTTATTATTAACATAATACTACACTGGATTTCATCTATATATACCTCTGGCTGGAAACAACTACACAAAATACATATAATCTCCTCTGAGAACTCAAAAACCCAGTTTTAAGGAAACCTTTGAAATTAACAAAATATGTTGGATACTCTGTGAATATTGCCTATATAATAAGACATTTAGCCACTTCTCACATGGTATAAACCAAATTCAAAAATATAATTGACAATTATAGTTTAAAGAACACCTTTTTCATTACATTTCTCATAGCTTATACACCAGATTGCCTAGATACCTTCAATATCAATAAGATGTGAAATCTTAAAGAGAATAATCTAAAGTTTTGGCACCAGTTTATAGACAATAAGAACATCCAACCAATGAACTTTCTCTCAGCCAGATATAATGTCTGTCAAGATAATTGGCTCTATATTCAATCTTTAAGACAGTTTGTTGAAAATAAAGTGTCAATAAATCTGGAAACAGATATTATACAATGATTGATACAACTATTCATATGGTGAAGTTCGATGAACATTGAACATAAATTAAGCATATCACCTGTATATAAAATCCTACGAGAAGACTTGATTGCTTTTGACACAGCTTTTTGGAATTACTCCATAAAGATTAATGGTGAACCTTTATCTAACGATAATAAGAAACAGTTATTAAATTCAATAAATAACACTTCATCATCTTTATGTTGGAGACTATATACCTGGAGATTTATTCATAGAAGCTTTTACACTTCACACAGAAATGACCTTATAACCAAGAGTAATCAAAGCAAATGCTGGAGGTATGGTGATATTCTTGAAGCCAGCTGGGTTCATATGTTAATCAAATGTAGAACTCTCACACAATATTGGAGTGATTTTAGACATTTCACAAAAGCCCTGTGGTCTGATAACTGTCAAATTACTAGCTCTTTGATATATTTAATGTTCCTACCCCAAGTGTAATTCCTAGACATCAGTTACATGTTCTTTGGTTAATTCTAGCTATTGCTCAAAAAACAATTACATTGAACTGGAAAAATAAGCAAGATCTTATGATTACTGAGTTTATTTCAATAGCAAAATCTGTATGTAAAAAAGAAATGCAAACTATCAGAGATCATCAAATTTAACACACAAAAGACTAGCTTGACAAAAATTGAAAAGATTGTTAGATAAATATTGATTACCTTTCTTGAATAAAAAAAATGTTTATCATGGATGTTTGTATATAGTATAAATAGTTATTATGCTTTATATTGTTTATCTCTAATACTTTATGTCCATGTTTATTAACAAAATGTAATAAAAATGTTTTTGGGGAAAAAATCAATAGTGATAATGAAGGAGTTCTTTCAATTATACTCATGGCTAACCATTATAAAGGTTGTTCGGTTGGTTGTTTATTATTCTGACTTCTGAGTAAAATGGTGGGGAGAATTGTTAACATCGTTGTGAAATACAAATCAATATATCCATTACTTTTGAAATGCATTTAAGGTGTGAGTTCATAGAGTGCATTGGGTGCATTTATATTTGCATGGGTTTTAAAGGCGTGGAGAAACAGGCTTTTATTTAGTGTTGCAAAATATGATTATGCTTGCATTGTAATGATTATACTCCATACTCTACAAACATGTAGCTTTTTATTAGAATTCCAAGACAAAAGAGAAGCAAATGTAATGCTGTGACAACTGCAAAATACTGGCAGCAGTCACTAGAAAAATGTATACCTAAATTAGTGCCTGATTGATGATTATTTATAAGCACATCTTGAATTTGCCATGATAGTGGGGTTCCAGTCATTCAAAGGAAAATGTTTATTTTCTTCAGTCATACTAGTCTATAAGCACAGGAATAATATTCATATTCCAATATGTTTGCAAGCTTTATTTTAATATCTAGAAAAGTACAGAGTGATAGATTGTAACTGCAACCCTTGGCTTTAGTCCTTTGACTCAGTTTTAACAAATGTGTACAAAAAAGAAAAAAATGAGTAGTGCGTTTATTGCTTAAAGTTAGAGAGTGGACATTGAGGTTTGATGCTAATAGCCAGTGTTTTAACAGATTGTGACTCCACTATAGATCAACAGGATGATAACTTTGCACTTTGTTTGCTGTTTGTTCATTTATTTATTTGAAGGTAGAATAGGGGGTGAATAAATGCAATCCTGGCTGCAAATTATTATTCTGAGTACAATGAAACAGTTACAGAATTGGTTACATACGAATTATCAAACAGCCTTTTATTTCAAACATATCAGCACGCTTCCTTCTATATGTGTCACATGAGTTAATCCCAGAAATTCAGTAGATACTACCCTGTAAAAGAAGAGCACAAACTGTCTCATTTATACATACCTTATCAATTTGCTTTTAAATGATCCCTTCAAAGTATTGTGGATGTACATGATGGTCTGGAGTTTCCCTTTACCTCACTATCAAAACAGAAATGTGTAGCATGATAGCAACTATTACCACTGTGTTTGTATTTCAGTGCAGTATAACAGAATGATAGCCAGCACTGAAACCCCCCAAAATTTTAGTATGTAAAATGGTTTTATATTTTGATATAAAAATATGGTATATTTTAACAGAAACCTGAGATGAATATGTGGACAGTCCCAAATATCATGGTAGGTATATTATTATTAGCTTATCATTCAAGGCATGCTACATTAGTACATAGGTTGAAAGGCTGATAAATCTTATGAGATTAATATGGTCTCAGTGAGATCATATAAATTATCAGTTGTGTAGGTGAGGGTTTATACTCTCTGTCTGATAGCAGTGTGTCCCAGCTGAGACAAGTACATTTTGCATGATGTTCCTGTTTTACATTCTATTCAGAACTGGCAGCAGTTTCAGGAAAAAAAGGGAAACTGACCTCTTCTTTCAGGCCATTCAGTGGTCATCCTTTGAATTTTCATCATGCACTCTGGCAGATATTAGTAATCGACATGCAATATGACATGATGTGGCTTAACATGCCACTCTGTGCCTTTTTTAGATGCAGTTAGCACAGCAGATTAAGACTGTTCGCTACTAACAAGCTGCTTCCTATAGTCAAGGCCTACACATGCCTACGGTGTGAGTCTGAGCAAGTCACTTAACCAGACAGTACTGTGGAGCAAATAGTCTACTGGCCCACATGCCTAGTAACTACCGATGATCAGAAATATTCTGTTTTGACTCAGGTTCCCCACTTAATTGAATGCAAAAGAATAACATTTTGGATGCATCTTATATAATATAGATTGCTCTCCGCATCTTGGAGCGTCGATTTTATGGCAACACTGTGGGTTAAGAGGTCAGTGTCTAATCTGTTCATATACTCAATTATTCATAAAATGTT